>NW_006916614.1:44389-109653 GCF_000464535.1 Endocarpon pusillum Z07020
CCTCCCCCCCAACAATCACAAAAAAATCACAATCACACTCCCACCTCCCCCTGATGCTCAAAGATGCCCATCTCGCTGTCTACCTCACCACCTCCTCCCTCAATTTACTCCTCTTATCTCCCTGTCCCGGCATCGGCATCTGCATCTGCATCCCGCCCGGACCCTTGTTCCTCCTCCCCAACAAGGTCGAGTTATCCAGACTCAATTCAAACGGCTGTTTCGCCTTCCGCCCTACACTCTGCTTCGCAGCGGCCGCCACGGCGGGACTATGCTGACCATAGCCCCGTTCCTGTTGTGCGGCTTGTTGACTCCTGGCTGGCGCTGCAGCTGACGCTCGTGCCTGTGCAGCCGACGACGGATGCGTGCCTAGATTGGTGCTGCGCATCTTCGCTTCCATGCCCGCAACGTCGGATGGTTGTTGAGATTTTGGTACCTTGCTGGCGATATCGTCATCATAACCATCTGTCTCTTCCTCGTCGTAATCATCTTCATCCAGCACGTTGAGGCTGCCCATTTGGCCTGGGGCGACCGCACCGCGGTAACCGTGCTTGAAGTTCTTTCGTCGTTTGGCTTCCTCTTCTTGACGGTGCACGGCGTAGCCGACGTCAAAGACTTCGCGGAGGTTGATGGCACCTGGGGAGCGGAAGTCGGCTCTTCGTGTGCCGCCGCCGGGTGTTTGGTTGGCCGAGCCATTCCTTTTGTCGGACTGCCAGGGGTGTGGCAAGTGGTGGTGCGTCAGCGGCAGCATAGGTTGGCTCGTTGACTTTTCGAATCCATGGGTGAGCGAGGAATTCTCGTATGGTGAAGCGTTTGTCAGGATCGACGGTCAGCAGGTGCGATACTAAATCTTGAGCTGGCTTGGAGATGTCATCCCACCAAGGCGAGAGGAATGTATATTGGCCTCTAGCCACCTTCTCTGTAAGGACTTGGATCGATTCGTCGTAGAACGGCGGAAAGCCGCAAAGCAGTGTGTAGAGCACGCATCCTAGTGCCCACATATCCACTGCCTTGGAGTATCGTTCATCCTTGACGATTTCGGGCGCCGTATATCCTACCGTACCACACGGCGTCATGGTTTGCGAATCCCATACAATCTTCGATAAGCCAAAGTCTGCGATCTTGATCCGCCCGATTCCACCGGCACCCACCCCGGGTATGAACTCGCCCTCATCGGCCTTATCCTCGTCTTCGGGACTTTTAGGCTTTGGGTTCCTTGTTGGAATGAATGGTGCTGGATAGAACAGCAGATTTTCAGGTTTGATATCACTGTTGTCCTAGTAAGCTGAGGTCTGTGAGAAGGGCTGGGCATGTTCTTACCGATGCACAACGCCTTTATCCTCGTGTAGGTATTCTAAAGCTTTTGCCACTTGAGTGATGACATGTCGAGAGAGATCCTCGCTGAAATAGGTCAAACGCACAATTTGGTGAAAAAGCTCGCCGCCAGGGCAAAGTTCGAGGACGATGTAGTAGTATTGTCGAGACTCGGAGAAGTCGATTAGCTTGACGATGTTAGGGTGATCTAATTGACGCATTATCTGCACTTCTTTGAGGATGTTCGCACGCTGTCAAAGGAAACACCAAGTTAGCATTCGATGTAATAGTATGGGCATGACAAGCCCTGCAGCAGTCCAAGTTCAAGACACAAGACAGTATGTATGAGTGGCATGATAAGAAGGTAATGCGCACCTCCACAACCTTGGGTTGCTTTTTCAAATCCGGATGTAGGTGAGCATCCTATGTTTATTAGACGTGATTGAAGCATTTTTTTAGGCAGGAAAGGAAAGAACGACAACTAGACAAAAGGAGAGGCCTGGTCGCCTAGGCAGTGCATACCTGATTCGCGTTCATCTCGAATTTGCGGACAACTTTGATGGCGACTTCGCCTGGCTGTTGGGTATCTTTGGCACGATAGACATTGCTGAATGCACCGTCTCCCATCTTCTCCAGTAGAACGTATCGTTCTAGGCCAGGATATTTTGGTAACTTGCCCTTTTGTTCTCGCTCTTCGTTGATGATTTGTTGCAGCTCTGCTTCTCGGCCCTGGTTCTGCATCTGTTGTCCTTGACCAGCAGCATTTGCGGCTGCATGTCCTGCTTGGGCTGCAACATTCTGTTGGTTCACAGCAGCGACAGAGTACTCGCCCGCTACTTGTTGTGGCTGTTGGTAACCTTGATTCTGGCGCGCGAAATTGGGATCGCTGTGTGCTTGGCCATGATTTCGCTGTTGCTGATGGGCGTGGACTGGAGAGATATTGGTGGTAGGCTGATCTCGTGGCGGCTCGGCTACTCTGGCTTGTTTGCCGTGACGGATGAAGTTTTTGAGGTTTTGTATCGTGCTCATCCTTGCGATGGTGCAGCGCTATGTCGGGGGCTCTGTGTGCTCAGTGAAGGTTCAGAGAGAGAGGTAGCGGATGTTGCAATCAGGCAAAGGGTGATGTCATCCGGGAATGAAAGAGACAATGGGAGTCAGCTGGCGGCGGGCAGGAGCCAGAGATGGCGAAGAGGACTTGCGGAGGATGACTTTGGTGGTCGTAGAATGAACAAGTGTGAGGGTGTTGGGCACAAAGATGGTTAATGGTAAGGTGCGTGTACAGGGAGTATGGTAGGCTGCGAATTTGGCCAGGGCACGGGCATGCAATAGAATGGCATAGGCATTAAGTTAGTTGTATGCTGACTACCACGTACCAGTCTGGGTGGTAGAATTCCTGGAGGTGCAGATTGCTGATGACGCATGCAGTGCTGCCAGATTCCAAGTGGGCCGCCCCCACCAACCCCCAGGAGACGTCACTGCAGGCACTCAATCTAACCAACTAACCATTATTAACTACTATCTGCATGCTAATCAGCCCAACGGGAACTACTACGTAGTAAGTAGTTGCTAGGTAAAGTGTTGGCTAAGTCTTAACGCAGCATGTTTCGCTAAAGGATTTACTGTAGGACAACCATCATCCTCCATCCACTCCTGCTTCCCAGTTCGTTTGTTGCAGTCAAGCGAAGCATAGTATCTCCCCTACTTCTAGCAACTATCACCCTTCCATTATCTCTCCCATTGTATTGAAAATTTCTACTATTTTTTGGTAAAAGTCTAATCATTCCTGATGTGGACGCCGGCCACATTCCGGGACTAAGGGTGGAAGTATGCAGAGTGACGTTGGTGAAACGGGTGATCAAGATGGATGTGGCTGAGATCTGCGGGAGGAGTAATACAAACACCTCATTGTATGGTGACTTGAAACGCTTCTCTGGCATGGACACCACCAAACCTAGCTGGAAGAGCTTCACACATCGAGCGATTCACCATGACCTATGTGCCATTGACCCAAGGTTTGCCAGCCAAAGATGTGCAATCAGTAAGATGCTTGTGGCTGATTCGAAAAGCATTTTTACTCGCTTACTACGTATTTCGAAATGAACTTAATCAAGCCGACAAGTTTGATGAGCACCACCTGCCGGCAAATTCCAGTTTCACTCGCATTTTCTTGACCATTGACCTTGATTCTGTACGGAACAGTTTCAATCCTCCAATTTCCGCAGAACCGAGCATTTCCTGGTGACCCTTAACCGAATTCAAAATTATGCCAGGAAATATCTCGATTTCGTCCTTGGCAGATCTTGCGGCGCAGGAGGGCAGGCATAAATATTGTTAGGCTGGCGCTTGAATCAGCTTGTTACGATACAGCGCCACACAACTTTCATTGGCTACCATGTTTGATCTCAGTACTTGCTGTACAGCAATCTTGACTGGGTGAAGATACTGGACTTAGAGATTTTGCTTATAAGAGCATGAGACAGGATGGAGAAATCATTAGTGATTACTTTCTGTTTAATTTTGGCTTGATGAAAGCAATATATAATCGCATATGTATTCTTTTACGGGGTTTGCAAAGAGATTGTTTCGATACAATCATACTAGTGCCAGCCTAACAATATCTACGGGACCCCCAGTACGGAGTAATTGAGTAGTTTCTGCCCTCACGCCATGATCAAGAAAGCATGGACTCGAGTGCTGAAAGAAGCAGCTTAACGTGTATGACAGCCCAGCCGCTATTGTCTACTTGCACCACTTTAGTTGCCCTCCTTACTACGTAGTAAGTAGCTATTGACAGCCACAATGGGTAACGTGGCCAACTGAGCCATGTGCAACACCACTGGCAACACTTGGCATTTCCTACCAAAATTCCCAACCCACCAGTTTCAGCTTTGAAATCAATACACAGATGGGTCAAATACTTAACAGGAGAAGGCCCTCTAAAAACTATGCCTAAATTACCATTAATGTGTGCTTAGTCTCAGCCTAATTGTGATATGATCTAGTTTATATAGAATTACCCAATTAAACATCTGAAATCTGGTAAAATTATGTTATTTAGGATATCATTTTAAGAAAATGACGGTCAAGTTATGGCTGAATTATGGTCATTTGAGCCTCCTGGCCATCCTTAAAATATTAAAACGTTTGCTAAATACTAAGGACTAATATCACGTCATTCTTAGAGCCCTTCTCCCAGTAAGTAGCCAGAGTCAAGTTATATTTGCTTATGTAAGGTCTATTCATGCTATCTTAACCAGTTTTATCAAAAGAGCACCAGCAATATTTTAGGCGTAGAAATACGTAGTGTGCTTTAGGGACCGCAAAACACCCAGTAATTTCTGTTGCGAATGGGGGGTGTGTTGCACATGTTAGTTGGCCACGTTACCACAAGGACTACGGAGTAGGCGCAGAACAATATACCTTGATCCAACCGTAGTACTTACCCATACCTAGGCTAAGTTATAGATATACTGTACCGTGGCATGCCTTGCCTGGACCCCCGCCCTTGCTCGTCCATAGAGGCTCCGCAGACGACGACGACGACGATAACGTCGATGACTAACGAGGGTGAAGCCCGCGTGCCGTGTCTCGAGTTCGAGAACTATGCAGCATGACGTACTACCAGGTTGTTGTTCATAGTCGCTTGTTTCAGGCCGGTTGGGTGATGCTTAATGACAGTGTCATCGAGGAGTCTAGTCGGATAGTCGAGGAGATCTTGCACCTCCAACAGCGTGCAGTCCGGGGTGATGGGACGAAAAAGTCTTTTTTGAGGGAAAGGAAGAAGAGAGCTGAATCAAAGCGGAACATTAGATCCGGTTAATGTAGACCAAACGCGCCAGTTATCTTCTTTTGCTTGTCCTGGTCTTGTGCTTCTTCATCTCCTTCGTGGTAGCTTTCCCCTTCTTTCTCCTCCTCTCTACCCTCTCCCGCCTAACCGCCTCCTCACTGCCCTTCCCCTTCCTCCAAACCTTCTTCCCTTCCTCCTCCAACCTCTCCCTCTTATCGTCCAACCTCTTCTTCTCCTTGCCAGACAACTTTCTCTTTCCCAGCACCTTCTTCTTCTGCCCCTCTGACCCTACCCCACCATCTCCTCTCGCCTCCTTCTCCCTGGTCTTAGCATTCCTCTTCTCCCTTTCGCTCTCAAACCAAGTCCTTCTAGGCCGTGACAAAATCTCGTCCCGATGCTCCACAAGATTAGCAGCCCTAACGACCTGTTTCCCAACCTGCTCAAGTTGTCTCTCCTCCTTCTCCTCCTGCAGAACCTCCTCCACCTCATCCTGTAACATCTCCACTTCCCTGGCCCAACGATCTGCCTCCTCAGCCCCTACCACTCGCGAAACAATCTTCGCTCCCTGAGCCCTTGCAGACTTAACAGCAGCTTTGACGACCTTTCGATCCGGCTCCGCCGCCAACGTGCAAGCACGCCCAGACTTCCCCGCCCGAGCCGTCCGACCCACGCGGTGAAGATAGATCTCGTGATTTTGCGGTGCTTCGTAGTTTATCACTGTTTCCACACCTTTGATATCCAACCCGCGACTTGCGAGATCAGTGGCGAGGAGAAACTGCGTCTTCCCCGCCCGAAACGTCTCGACGGCATTAATCCGCTGCTCCTGGGTCATGGAGCCGTGAAGTTCTCCAGCCTTTAGGCCAAGAAGTGAAAACACGATGCGTACGCGATGGGCTTCCTTTTTCTGGCGAAAGAAGATGATCGTCCTTGACGTGTGAACCGTCTTGCACAGATGCAGCAGATAGCCTAGCCTCTTGTCCTCGCGGCCGGGGCGGAGACGGACGAATTCTTGGCTCAAAGTGTCGACAGTGGATTTTTGCTTGTCAACCATCAGCCGGACAGGCCTGTTCAGTCCGACGCGGATGAGACTGTCCACGCTTTCGGTCATGGTGGCGCTGAAAAGCATGGTTTGGCGGGATTTAGGGATAGATGAGATGATCTCGTTGAGCTCGTCGGCGAAGCCATCTTCGAGCATTCGGTCCGCTTCATCGAGCACGAGGATCTCTAGCGTGTCGACAGTGAAGGAGGGAGAATTGCGCATATGGTCTATGAAGCGGCCTGGGGTGGCAATGACCACGTCGGGTCGCTTTTTCAGCAGGGCTTCTTGTTCGCGGAGGGAGAAGCCGCCCACCAGTTGGGCGAAGGTGATGTCGGTGAAAGATGCTAATTTGACGGCGACGGCGTAGCATTGTACAGCTAGTTCTCGGGTTGGCATGAGAATGGCGACACGTGTGGTTGGAATTTTGCGAGGACGGTAGAGGAGGCGTTCGAGGATGGGCAGGAGGAAGGCGGCTGTTTTGCCGGAGCCGGTGACGGCAGATCCGACGACGTCCTTTCCTAGTAGGGCTACAGGAATGGTTTTCCTTTGGATTGGAGTAGGGTTGGTGAATGACAGAGTTGAGAGACCTTTGAGGATTGGACGTGAAAGGGAAAAGGATTGGAAGGAGGATGACATATCTGTGGAGCCGGGATCGGACTTTGAAGCAGACTTTTCTTCTGATTCCGGAGCGAAGAAGGCAGCGCGTTTGGAGGCCTCTTCTGGGTCTTCAACCGAGGTATCTGAGTCGCCGTCCGAATGGGCCATATCATCCGGGTGTGCAGTTGGAGACGCGATCGAATCATCGTCAGCGTCTGATTCAGCATCGCTTTCTCCATCCTGTTGACGTGGGTCGTCGTCGCTGTTCTCTTCCCTAGCTTCCTCGTCTTCCTGATCCATAGCCCCTGCTCCGAAGCCATCCGTAGCCAACAGCTCATCATCCGCAAAATCTAAGAAATCTTCCTCTTCCTCTTCCTGCCCCTCCCTACCCTCTTCTTGATCTTGCTCGCCATCGACTTCCACAACACCATTTTGAGAAGACTCGACATGCGCATCCCCATTTACAGCACCCTCCCTACTCTTCATTCTCCTCGCCAGTCTCCTCTCAATGATCTTATCCAGATCTACTCCCTGCTTCTTTCCGGATTCCTTGCCATCGCCCCCAGTTTTCCTCTTCAGAGCAGCATTCGTATCATCACCCCACGCATCGAAGCCCTCCACTAACCCTCCATCCTCCAAACCCGGGATCCTAAATTCAAACCCCGGATCCAAAGCCCCATCATCATCTTCTTCTTCTTCTTCTTCGCCCAGCTCATCCTCTTCCTCGTCACTTGAGCCCTCCCTGCCCCCTTGTCGTAAGTTTCTGAGCTTCGCGCCAGCCCGCTCATCTCGCAATCCCCTGTGCTTCTTGTTCCATCTACCGCTTTCCCCCACCTCTTCTCCAATTCCCGTCTCCCTCTTCCTTTTCCCAATCCTCACATTCCCTCTGCGCTGCTCGTCTTCTGCGCTCGATCCCCATTCTTCGACAGAACCGGTCGCACCATTTCTTGTAGCTCTTCCTCTCTCCTCTTCCGCTTCTTCACGATCGGAAATGGTAAAGACGAAATCGTTGTCTGCTGCTGGTGGTGACAATGCTCCAGAGTGGGGTGCCATTGAAAAAGAATTGATCTAAAAGGTTAGAACAGTGGTGCGAGCGGGTTGGCTAAAGCGGATCGGCATATGTATGTCCTGTTTTCACATCCTTTGTCTTCGATCTCGATACAGAGACAGAGTGGGTTGGTATTCAACTCTCTGACTGTTGCGCGGTGGGGTCTTGATTCATAGTGATGGATCCAAAAAATAATTTAGAGTTCGAGGCTTAACGTTAATTTGGCTTCGAGGGTAGAATTCTGGCTTGGCATGAAATGGGAGGTGCGCCCTCCTTGCTCGTGAAAGCTATGTACGGAGTAATCAGATATCGTAGAAGAAGAAAATAGTCGATAATAGGTCACTCCCCCGACCGATACATACAAGTGTCTGTGGATCGTGCCTATACAGTATATGGTGGTTATGTATACAACACAAATTATCGTATAGTTACGAGTGAAGAATACACCATTTTCATGCCAGAACTCCTCGCTCCGGCCGCCTAATTCTGACAATGAATCGACAAATGCCCAGTTCCAGACCACAGATGTAGGGTGACGCCTGTTCGTTATTCGTGCAGCTTACAAAGACCAATACTCCTCACCAAGATGATGGGAAGATGGTGTCCCTGCAAGTAGAAAATACACAGCCGAGTCAACAAGCCCAAATACGATGGATCAGGGACAATCATTTGTGCATCACATCACACTGACACTGTTGGCTCTGGCCGCTGTCTGGAATGCAGAAAGAGATTCCGACGTGGTGGCAACACCTCCTCTCAGAAGCGATCCGCCCCATCCAGCAAGCGAGTACCCTGGCGGGCCTTGCTGCTGCTCGCTTTGTCTTCTCAGTCCCTGAAAAGCAGGCAGCACCCTTGGCTGCGTCTCGCTATACTCTGGAATTTGCATGGGTGGAGCTAAGCTTCTTGAAGAGAATCTCCCTTCTGCTAGCTCTTCGTCGACCTCTCGTGTGGCGATAGCTTCGGCTTCTTCTTCGCTGATAGTCACGGTGGCGTCTGGATTGCCCTCTGCAGAGATTTGAATAGGAAGTCTGAGCTGAATGGAGGGCGTGGAGACTGTGGCGCCGGGAGTGTGGTATGATACGTTGAGGTCTAGGACGTATGTGCGGCTGACGCTGCAGGAATGGAAAGTTGGAGTGAATGATCTATTCCTGGGAAGGGACATAGGGACCAAGACTTTGGCGGTATAGAAGGGACTGCCTGGTCGGTATGCTGATGATGGGTCGGGAGTATTCTCCGTGCTGGCCATAGATAGGTCCGAAAAGTTTGACTGACGTCTGGACAAGCTTGCGGTGGACGATCCCATACCATCGTGCTTCCGCCACTCCACAGATGAGATGCAGCGGGAAGAAAGCTCGACTGACTGTACAAAGAATCCTCGCTGGGTATCCCATGCGTTGACGCTAGATCTAGAGGGCAAGTGGCGGAAAGGTACTGAGCCGAAGAAGGTCTGCGCTCGGAGCTTGCTGACAATAGATCCTAATGGAGGTGGCTGTACCTTATCATCGATAGGATCGAAACGTAGATTGACAGTGGTCATTGTGGAGATGGGACAGCCTGATTGATTCTTCAGGGCTGGCAGACGGAATCCACTCGGTTGCGGAGCTTCTGCCGTTATGCGACCCAGCTTGCCCTTAAAAAGACCTTTCCTGACGTCCTTCTCTTTTCGTAGCTCAAAATCTTTGTTGTCTTCGCTGATATTCAAAGGCGGGTCCTCATCTACTGCTGGCACAATTCGAACCTTGATGGCCTTGTCTGTCACGTCAGAAGACCTAGTCCCTGTTGCGCGAGCCTTGACCATCCTCGCTCTGATCATGTACTGGATCTTGGACATCTCTGGTGCCATATCATCCTGGAGAGTCTGGCCATCACCTGCAAGCATTGGGTCACCAAAGCTTGGCGGGACACGGGTGTGGGCTTCGTGAACCTGTGGACTATCGACACGATGGGTACACTGTTGGTCTAGTAGACGATCTGGCACCACAAATTCGAATGGGAAGGTATATAACACTCCGGCTCTTGCGACTCTGTTCTCTGGCAATAACGAGGGATCGATTGGCTGGAGTAGCTTCAGAAACCTGTGTCTGCCAATGGTTCTTCCCGACGTAGGTGCCGTTGTGGCGACCTTCTCGATGTCTAAGCACAGATTTAGTCAGCCATTCGTATTTTCTCAGGTAAGGAGTGACACAGATCTCACGTAACCTCCTGTGGGATCTCTGGTTACTTACATGTCTCTGTCACACCTTCGAAGGATATCTCCAATTCATGGAAACTGCTGTCTTTTCCACATTTTATCAGAATTTGACCGGAGATCTTGTCAAGGTTGGTGTAGGAGCTGACGAAGCTATGTTCATCCTCATCGTCGAGGATGATATCGACATCACTCGGCTTTCGAAAAGAAAAGGACTGCAGCGCTGCTGACCGTCGCTTGCCCGGCAGCATACCTCTCGACATTAGAGATTAGTGTTCAATTGAAAAGCAAGTGGGGCAACACGGGGATGTGTGGCAATCTTTGAATGGGGGATTGGAGGGTTGTGGCCGCCTGAATCGCAATCGGGGTAGATGGTGGGGTAAGTGTTCAGGAGAGATGACTGTTCTTTTAATGAGGATGTGGTTCCCCTGGTTAACCTCAAGCTATCGGATCAATTGGGCAGTGAGGATACGACTTGATGAACAGTATCACAAGAGCAAACCCAGATATAGATACATTGATCAGAATTTGCTCTGCATGCCTGTCCAAGAGAGAAAACGTTGGACATATTGAGTCATCGCCTCCAAGGGCGCGCCCTTCATGTGGGGAGTCTGAAGCCAATTGGCGGGAGGATCAGCTGTGAACAACCCTGCAGCTTTAGTGCGGCTTAACCCCCAAATTCCATCCATGCAAGCCGCACAGAGCGCGGAAAGTAGTACTTAGTAGATGGAAATATTCTCAGCCATCACATGGCACGAAGGCTTACCAATCTCCAATCCCCGGAGAAATTTTCAGATGCAACTCTGGTGTTTAAACAGCAGCTATTCGTTAAGTATACCTCAGGCCCAGCGTACGGGGGTATCCAAGGTGTCACTGTCAAAGTATATTACTTTCACCTCGCTTTTACCAGCAGCATATTGAGAAATCGATAAAGATGGCAGCAATGCAATGTGGTGGGGTGGTACCAGGTCTGCAGACATAGCACGGAACACTCGATGCTATCAATCGGGACACCTCCTAATGGAGACACAAGGGTAGGAAAGACGAGGTTGCCATGTAGACCCTTTTCAATAGAATCCAAGATACTGTCGACCTGGGGTATGTGAATTTCGTTGTAGACATTATGTTCTCATTATTATAGGTAGTTCTAGGATTTTGAGAGCGATACCAAAACCAGTCTATCCTCAGTCCACTTTGGTTGCGCTACACTACGTTAGTACCTCCGGTCCAATTAAGAGACCAGTAAGAATGACTTACCTGTAAAGACGCCTGACGAATGCATACGCTGTAAGAAACCCAACCGTACCTGTCAGAAGCGCGTAGACAACGCAGGCCAGAAAGCTGTAGCTGAAAAAGAGGATGCTGGAAATGAAGCCTTGAATATGCAGTCGAGTAGCATAGTACCAGACACAATAGGCAAACACCCATAGTGCGCTGCCGGCACCCACGAAGAAGCTCTGCCACCACCAATGGTGGTTCTGAGAGAGGTTAGCAACATCCAGTGGCAACCTGGTAAATTCAAATAGCCTACCTCTGAGCAAAGCTGGATATAGGTCGCGATAATGGTCACCTCGCTCACGGTGATGATAAGAATTATGCTGACAACACTCAAGAAGCCAAACACATAGTAGTAGCCGCTTTTGTCCTGCCACACGCTCTTGAATACGAACATCAACTCAATGAAGAGGACTGCGAATGGCACCAGTCCAGCAAGAAGAACGACTTGCAGGCTCCGTGTATGCCACGATTGGGCCGGAATTTGGCGTGGTGTTGCGTTGGTTCTGGTTGGGTGTTGCCATGCTTCAGTCTTGACATATCCGTACCAGCTGCCCAGATATACCAGGGGTACCTGGATAAGAAGCCACAATGACGCCAAACCCATGAGGGTACCGAAAGGGAGTGCTGTGCTTGAGGCTTGCGCCCAGACGAACAGATTGAGAATGAAGACAAGGCTGAAGAGTAGACCAGGAAACAAAAGAGCAGTCTGAGATATGTCAGTAGTGATCACACCTTCCATATGTAGAGAGCAGCCTACCATCAGCATGTTCTTCCTCCAATTTTGACCACCGAAAGTCTTGTAGACCCTAGCAGAGAAATAGCCAGAGAAACCGCCAGCAAAGATGAACAAGCCAAAGCCAACACTGACAAATCCGCCACGAAAGCTCGGGTTGAGGACACCAAGGCAGCTTAGTAGGAGTAAGCCTGTTACCATGAAAAGTAATTGCATGCCAGACCCAATGAGTGGCGCGAATATTCCAGCATGCGGCGGAATTCGGAAAACATCGCCGTGTAGAAGCTTCCAGCCTGTAACATCGTCCAGCGCTTCATCGTCTGATGAAAGATCCTCATCCACCTCAGTTTCGGTAATTTTCTCAAGCAGGCCACCCTTTGGAGATTTCCTGTCTCCACTCCTGCGCGTTCTGGTCCTGAATTTGGCTTCCTCCAGATAGCTATCTCCACGACCTCGCAGATCACCCTGTGATGTTCGACTCAAGATGACAATCACGATGGCACCCAGAATGCCTGAAATGATCAACGAATTCAGAATAGCCAGCCAATGCGTTACAGTGCTCTCGCTCTGGTCAGTGAAATAGAGATCCCACCGATTGCTCCACTCAACTGTGGCCTCCTCTCTGAAATAGACTGAGTATGTGTATGGAATGGTGAGCGTCGCCCCATCATGGACATCCATGTCATCCTCTGGAAGATAAGACGAATCCGGATACTTGGCAGCCAGCTCGGTGTTGTTCGGAGCAATGTAGAGCTGAAATTTTTCGTGGTCGCCAGAGACCTCAGGACAGCCGGTTTCGTTCCTATGCGAGCCCCCGATGCTTTTGGTATACACCTCAAACCCCACCACAACCTTTGCGCCTCGGGTGCCTTCCTTGCCAGGCGCTTTCCGCCATCGGATAACCATGGTAAAATGATTGTTTAGGACGTATCGCATTTTCCCACTATCCAGATCAAGCTCCTTCTCTCCCAGCTTGAAACCAGCAGCGTAGTACTTCCGAGATCGATCAACGGTGACAAAGGACGTAGCCCCTGGAAGGTTATCTAATATCCACTCGGTGACATATCCATCCTCGATGAGTTGCTGCGCCCGTCTGACATCTTTTCTCGTCACACTCTGATCACAGAGATAGCGGCATTCGATATCCTGATTCATGTTGATCTCAAAGTCGGAGGTCATAATGCGGTCTCCTCTCAATACCTCGCCCAGATTAAGCGGCACACTGTGCCCAGAGCCAAAAGGTGAGCCACTCTGCTTGTTCCCAGTGGGAGGGCAAACAAAAGGCAGTTCGAAGTAGGCAAATTGGAGTTGTGTATTGTCCGAGTAGACCTTGTTGACTAGAAGGGGGATGGACTCGTCGTCTTTGTAACTTTGGATTGAGTAGCCTGCGCTCGAATCAGCCCAGATTACAGCTATATCGAGGCTTCTATATGAGATGGTTACCAGGGATATAGAAGGCGTCATAGAGTGCAGAGAATAGGGTCGTCCAGCACAGCAGTATAGTGGTTATTCGACAGTCAGGAGGCATCTTGCGAAGATTTTAAGCGAGTGTAATCGGTACGGAGTACCTGTTGAGAGCACAAAGCCTTAAGCTTGAGCTCACCACTGGATTATCAGATTGGGAAGATCAGATTGATCAGTAATAAGTTTGGAGAAGATAAGCGAGAAACAGTGGATGGGGAAGACAGCGGAGCGTTTCCACGCTGACATCTCAACAGAACCTTGGTACGCTAATTAAATCAAAGTAAATATGTGCCTGAAGTCGTTAATTGCTCGTCCTTAACCTATCTTATAATAGCGTAAACTGGGCTGGTCAACCGAGCTTGGCACTGTTCAAAGTCCTCCGGTCCAAGCTTTTATGCGAAGTCATGTCATGTCAATCATGCACCTTATATTGCTACCCTTAGATTTGAGGATTTGGGACCTATAGATATTGATATGCTCATCACCTCGGCTCCCTTGCAGTGCACTATACATCCCACGCTGATGAGAACTGCTGAGTAAAAATGCCGCCAAACGACTAATACTAATTAAATCGTACAATTGAGCTTCAAACATTGCCATGGGTAACACACCTAGAAATGCTCCTTCCAGAACCTGAACCTTACCGACTCCTTCGAACATGCTTTCGCTGCACTCTTGATTTCCCTAGCCGCGGCAGATGGACCGCAGAAGTAGACACCGATATCGGTACGCAGTGATCCCTCAAGGCCTGACAAATATGTCTGATCAAGGAGCCCGTCACGCATGGCGCCGAATAGTCGGGTGAAATCAGGGCGACCGAAGTTCGTTCGGGTCTTCAATTCAGTCAACGGGTCCACATCTGTGCCGACTGAGTTTAAGTAGATATTTGTCGCGGTATCACTGTCTAGTCGTTGAGTGAGGTAGGTGTGGATCCGCAGAAACTCTGGCCCTCCTGCCGTATCCGCAGCCGATGCCGATTGAGCCTCGAGAGAGGACAAGAGTGTTTGAAACCATTCAAAAGACGTGGTGTCCTTGCAGACCCAGATGAACTCCACCCGTCGAAGTCGCTGGGGTGGATTTGGGCCTCCTCTGAGATGCCAAATATTCTTCAAAATTGAGGCCCACGGCGTCACACCAATACCTGTGCCTATCAAGACAGCAATTTCATTGTCGAACACGTCCTCTGCCGGTGCTCCGTAGGGACCATCAATCCGAAGACTTGGCATTTTTTGACCGTTCGAGAGGGCGATTTCATACATGCCGTTGGGATCAAGACCGTCATACTCCTTAGCTTGCGATGGTCCGCACCCCAAAGCATCTCCAAGTGCACGAGTGAAGTCTCCAACTTGTCGAACATGCACTGAGATATATGGATCGAATGGGCAGGACGTGATGGTGAACGGATGCCACTGATAGCCGGATACCGTCGGGACTTGCAAGAAAAGCCACTGACCAGCCTTGTATTTCATCGAGGGTTTGCGAAACTGAATTTCCATAGCATCATAGGGATGGCGAACGACCTTGGTGATCTCAGTCTCCCTTCGAGCTCGAATCTCGCGGTAGAGCCGTTCGATCAAATAAAGTCCGCCTCCCACCATCTCCCACCTCCAACCTTGGTATCCTATGCAGTGGTCCCAGAAATCCTTACCAGCGAACGGCGAATATGCTGGCACGGAATCTCGTACAAAACATCCTACCGCATGGGTATAGAGACCCAGAAAGAACGGGATAAAGAGATGGTGCGTATACCAAAAAGTCTCAAATGATTGCTGCCGTATCTTCGCATGGGCGGTTGTATACATCAGTAACATGCACAGAAGCATGATGTGTCCTGTCACACCACCTGGCTGAGCATAATGCACCTGTACAGCGGTGACCGGCCGTAGCTGGGTTCTTTCCACGTTAAAAAAGTTGACATAGTGAGCTGAGACGTGGATGATTGTGAAGACAAGCATAGCGTATGCGACCTGCCTGTGGAACCATTGAGATTCGTCCAGTGGTAGGAACTTGACTTTGGGCCTGACCCATCGCAATATATTCCTGCACATCGGCAACAGGATGAGCAATCCGTCGACAGACAACGCAAGTCCTGCGCCTCGGGACAGCCAGACCGAGTATTGGAGTGTATTAAGTGGATCAAGTCGAGAATCCTGTGCTTGTTTAACCCTGGGATTGTTGTCAGCTGCTGTCACTGTTCACATCCATTCTGTAGCTCACCATCCATAAGCAAATAGTCCCCAGTGGAGACCCCAGAAGAGGAAGTAGAAGATGAGCTTTGGAACGGTGAAGTGCGATTTGAGACTCGTCATCCTGAAAAGAGCCCACCCGGAAGGTGTTGTAAAAGAGTGACAGACAGTAAAGAAAGCGCTTCAATTGAAGAGATGTCAACCAGCGATGACCAGCATAGATGGGACAATTACTGCTTGGCGTGGGACGACTTTGTCCACAAGGTAATGTGCTGCCCAGAAGAGGGATAACACTAGCATTTGAGAGATATGGTGCGTCGCCTGCGGTGGCGGGGAGTTGTGGGAGGGGTTTGTGGTGTCAGATTTGTTGGTCTGGCCAGCAGAGTCGCCTCAAAATCCCACCGTCTGCTCTTGCGAGGATGGCTGTTGTTGGACTTTTTAAGGCCGGTGAAACCCAAAGATAACAGTTCGAGGCCTTGGAATCCTGGAGACTTGAACACGCTCGTTTATCGGCTGAGGGTGTGATCAGCAATCCTTCCAACACTGTTACAAAGTGACAAAAGGCTTTGTAAGGCCCACGCGAGCGAGGCGTTACGCGGGTCTCAATCAGGACGCTGGCATAGACATTCAATGGAAGGCGAGTTGACCGACGATGATTAACAGCATTGTAAAGTTTGGCTCTTACAGGGGCACATAGTTGAGGCAAGGTCTGTAACGTGGTTGTCGTGCAAAGGATGTCTTGTCCCCAAACACTTCGTAGGGCAGGAGCATGGACAACCTGAATGTATCTGGCGACTGCTCAGACAAAGTGGGACAGGCTGCGACACAGGAGGTTGCGGATTATGTGATCCAACAGATGTGCGGTAAGCGAAACAATCTGCCAACGGGATTCTGACGGACAGCCAAGCGGGAATGGAATTGTCCGAATGGGGCTGATGCTGCGAGATAATTCAAGATGGTGTAGAGTTATCGTTGTTGCATTTGGGAGAATATAGAGACTGCGCCGCGAAGAAGCCGTTTCACATTACATTATTGTGTGCCAAAGCTGGTGACTTGGCACTTGCGAGAGACTTGGAAAGCAGTGACAAGCTGGACGATTGATAACTAACGAGTGGACAAGTTCATGCCCAAAATCAACAACTCTACTACTATGTAACTAAATTAAAAGTCGAGTCCAGCCGATGTCGAAGGCTCTGATATCCTTGCTCGCAACTGAACTCTCGCACATGGTTCCTGCAGGAAACGGGGTTGTGCCGTTGATTGGGTGGCTGGTGACAGACCAACTCCTCGCATAACCGCCCAAGGTTGCTCCAGTCCAACAGCGCGCCAATCGGCACTCGATAGTCCGTACTACGTATTTCTCCAAGCTTTGAATGCAGCACCTCGATGACACGTTATAAACTATAATAACTCCAAGTATGGCCACGAAGCCAAGGATACTACACGGACATGTTAGGGCTCCGAGAACAAACGTACATAGTAGTAGTAGCCCAGATCGTCAGCTTACAACAGTAGGCAAGAGGATTTGGCTTCCTTCGTTCCGGTGTAGCTACCGCTCGTACTCTATAAGGCTATCAGGATTCTTCAGCTTACCTACACAGCCGGGATGGTAATGAACCAATTAGACACCGTCACGAATTTTTCTTTTCGCTTGTATCGTCGAAGTTGTTCTGCTGGCATGCAGCGCGGGGGTTGGTGAGAATCAAGGGCGAGCCGTAACCGCCAGCTACTGCATGCTCTTAAGCAAAAATAACTCCTCCAAGGTTCTTAGTGTATCAAGCCCGAGTCAAACTCGACCACAGGGTCTCGTTATTCGCCCCTTTCAGCATCCTCCGGTCTGCCCCACAGAACGGGAGCTTATTCTACTGGGATGCCGCGGGCGGTAAATTGGTTTTGCGGCCCACTCTCAGGGCCCAGAACTGGGATACCAAGCCAATCACTCTATCACCCACCCAACGCTACCACTCCAAAGCCTTATTCGTAGAATAACAACTACCGGTTGCATCTGATCCAAATAAGACTGGTGAGCTAATGCTGGCAACAACGCTGGAACATTCAGCGTGGACCGAGGATTTGTTCCCACTTCTCGAACATCGCAAGTTTCCGACGCAAGACGCTGCTGCCGCTGACCCGTTTCGAGCGACTTCATGCCCTTTCATGCGTTTCTACTTCCTGAAACTGTGAACATTTGACAGATTGAAACATCAGCGAAGCATCGCATAATCGTATCTCTAACAATTATCGCCACAACATTACACTGTCAACACTGGAAAACTGTCGCATCTTTTACCGCCTTATCATTACGCATTGACTCACGCTACACGGAGTTGGAAGGCAAGCAACCGATAATCCTGCAAAGATATCGCCTTCAGGCACGCCCACACACATAAACAGATCCAGGCACACGATCCTTCGCATCTCTGACTCAATGCTCCGGTGACATCTCCGCGCAGGCGCATTTCGCCCAGCCCAACCCAAATCCTCACCATTCACTATCTTCACCTTCCTCCCATAACCCAGAGACACCAAAAGAAGGACTTGTGGCTGAATATCATCGAAAACCTTTTCCCTTTACCACTCCCGCGGGTCGGAAAGCCTCCTCAACCTCACCTCATCTCACCTCACCTCGAAAATTCCCATCGATTATACATCTCAACCCTAGCTCAATGGGCAAACTAATTAAGAACCACTGGGCCCGTCTCATCATCCTCACCGCCTCAGCCTACCAAATCGCGGCAGCGATGGAAGGCTTCTTCTGGCCCAAGGTCTTCTGGGACTTTGCTACCAAGAACCTCGATGGTGCCGTGAAACCCTTCCCTGTTCTTCAGGTGCTCAACCTTCTCTTTGGGATTACGGGTTTACTCTGGGAGTGGCCACTCAGTTTCATTGCCCAAACACCGATACACAGGTCCATCGAGGCGAGGCTGGCCTTCTATCCGCTGAGCGCGCTGATGGCGATCTTGCTGTATCAGGCGACAAATCCGGCGATCTATTATTTGGTGGGCGTCGGAGTGTATTTTTGGGCATATAGCGAGGGGGAGGTATGTCATCTCTTCCGTTTCCTTTTTGTTCTATGAGTATGTTGCTAACAGGCGTTTCCAACAGAGTGTAGCTGCTGTGCCATGGACGTTACCCAAGAGGCTGGGTAGCTCGCCTAGAGAAAAGGTCTGACCTTGCAGATTCCTGCACTCGGCGTTCTTGTTTTGTTCTCTCTGCATTTAGCGATATGATCATATGGACACAAGGGGACAGGATGGATGGATGGCATATGCAGTCGATCCCAGCAGGGCGTGCTCATGTACTGGTTGAGGTAGCTATCAGTATAATTGAAATAAAATTTAAATCTACACCATCATCATCATCATAACTTTTTCATGTTCTTGGATAGAAGTGTTTATTTGGGTGCAGTTTTTCTAATTCAGTCTACTATCGAGATCTGATCCTATGCCCTAGCTGATCGACAGGCGTTCTGGCAACATTCTCTGATTCCCCTCTCCCGAAGTTGCCCTTTATTCCCCCGAGCCATGAGTGGACCCGCTTACCGACCCACTCAATGCGGAATCGATCCCCCCTTGGTGATATTTGTCACTCCTACACGTTCGCCAATCTGAACAGTAAATCATTATCCATGCTTATTCATGCACAACAGAGTGCTCTGAAAATACAGAACATACCTCGCTAGCCTGGACTTCACCACCCTCCAGAATTTTTATGATAACCTCGTCGTCATTGCTGGTGCCGAATTCGTTCTCGAGCGTCGACTTGGATGCCCCGTCTAGGACTCCCTGGGCGCCATGCCTGTCGCAAGGATGAACAATTAGCAATGCTCTTCTTTCGCTTTGCAGGTTCAGTAGCGGTGACTGATAGGTAATATTGCACAAGGACCTCTCGCAGTAGCAGAAAGAGAGAAAAGGACAGAGAATCCACCCTCACGGGCTCGTTTAGGAGTATGTAGGGTCTTGAAGGGCCGCCTTCCCCAGACATCATGAGGTGCTGGTAACATACTTGTGTGTCTGAAAGACCTTGAATCCAGCCATGACCTGCGCAAGAGGTATGCTGCGATCTTTCTTCCAGTCCTTGACCGCTTCGGGGCTTTCGACGAAGACGATAAAGCTGTCGGATGCTCCGTGGAAGACCACTTTGCTCTGAGCACCGTTTCCGCGAGGCATATTGTTACCCGACGTTCGGTGTTGAAGACGGATGGATTAGAATGTGGGAGTGTTGTGTGGGTTTTGGTTGTCAGGGAGGTTGGAGTTGGGTGTGGTGTATGGTTGATATTGATGGAAGCTGAAGAAATGGGCTTTCGTGCGCTTTGTAGGATTGTCAACAGCTGAAGTTTGCGCTTTGCTAGAAAATCAAATGGACAAAGCACCAGGAGTGTAGCTGCACCGTTTCAGGTCCCTGAACCACAAGATGTGCTTACTACGTCATGGTCACCTGAGCTATGGATGTCTGCATGCCCAGAGGCGGAGTATCAACGTTAGCATTGAAGTGCCAGTATTGAAGAAAATAAGAAAAACACTTAATGTTTGTTCATATACTTTCTCTGATTTGGTTTTTTAGATTTAATTCATCATACTATCAATCCAGCAGCACCGCAATCTACAGAGCTGTGAACTGCCTCCATTAATCATTCAAGCCAGCTGAGCTTACTGCAAGATAAAATTGATAACTCGCCAGCTATTCTGATGTCTCTCACCAACCTTCCAGCAGAGCTTCAGCTTCACATAATTTCATTTCTTGAACATCCAGACTTCGTCAAATTGACTGGAACCAACCGATATTTCCTCAGCCTACCAACGAAGCAAGTTCGTAAGGATTCCGTGTACCGATACGCTCAAGACAATCCTCGCCTCTTTGAGGATGTGCGCAGCTTTTCCTGCGCCTTGTGCATGAAAACCTTCAACCTGCTAGATACCAATGACCGATGTTATCCATTTTCACCAGAATGGTCAAACAAGTTAGTGTTCGAATGGGTTTGTGACACCTGTGACGGTGTAATCATCACATGAAACGTGGCAGTGGAATACACATCCTGGTATTAGTCAGTAAAAGCAATCATAGTAACGGAAGACCTTGCTGACTGACATTCGAGCGGCAGCTCCAAGCTTGCACCAAGCACCAAGCTTCAAGCTAAGCAAAAGTGGTTGCATAGCCATCAGGACTCAGTCAGAAATGTTGAGACTTTTTGGACGAGGTCGGCAGATTTCTGTTCTTGAAAGCCAGGACGCAAGCACTAGCTCATACGTTGAATACATGGTGCGTAAGGCTCAAGCTCAAAGTCCCTCCTCAGCTAACATATCTGTGCCATTTAGCAGCAGCTCGATAAGAAGTCGGATAAGAGGGTATTACCTGCTACTCCGAGATAGAAAGCTATTGCGTTGAACCTTTGAGTTCCGGAGTCAGGAGTGCATTGCGAGGTCAGATTGAGAGTGTACCAACCTTCTCTTCGTCAGCGTCAGCTCTGCGGCAAGCCACTTTAGGCGGTTCGTCCTAAATGAAGATATTAGCATGTGTATCTTGCGCCTCGCAGCCACATATTGTGGGCATACCAATTGATCAAATCCAAGTGACTCACTCCATCCAGCGTACCTCTATACCCACGCTCATCCCATTTACTACTCGCTACACTAACCAGCCCATCATTCGGGCCTTCGATGACCTCAATCATCTCATGCGAAAAGCGAAAGATAGACCACAGTGAAGGCTTGAATTGCGCTCCATAAGAAAAGTACCTGACAGACGGATCATCCGGATTGGCAGGATTGAACGTCTCCTTCATGTATTTTGTGGTCAGCTGCGAGAAGGCTCCTGATTCCAGATTGAGCCGAGCTAGCAGCTTATAGACCCTAGGCACATTTTGTTCACCAATCTCTCGGAAGACCCAGTCCGCGAAGGAGCTGCCCCGATGCGGCGTACCCACAGTAGTCAACGACTTGATCTCCAAATCCCATGGTTTTAGGCTGCTGATTAAGTGTCTGGCATCTAGCCCTCCCATGCTGTGGGCAACGATGTTGACTGTCTTGCCTCGAGCTTTGGCTTTGATGTCTTTCATGAGCGCTACAGCGCGTTGCTCAATGGAACCAGACGACGGAACGGCCGTCGTGATGACCTCGATATTGTTGGCGTTCAGCCCCTCCTTGATGCCACGCCAGTATTGCACGCCCGGTAGAAACTTGCCAGCCAAGCGTAGCTCATCAAAACCGAGAAGGCCATGGGCGAGGACGATGGGATACTTGGGGGTTCGGTATTTGTCGCGTAATTTGGCGAAGTCATCTTCAATAAGTCTGCCTAGATCCTCCACGCGGGGGTCAGTAGCTGCGTCTACAGCGTCGGGTTTCGAGGACGAATTGCGTAGATGTGGCCATTGTCTCAGCCAGGTAGCGCAAAGGGGTCGTGGCTTGTGAGGAACAGTGGTGAGGCGTGAGTGCACAATGCCATATCTCATGCTACCGAATCGACGGCTATTGATCGAACGCTGCGATGGAAGGCATTCAGGAGAGACCTAAAAATATTTGACTGCTGTGGCGATGGCAATGATGAAGAATAAGTGCAGAACCACCAAGCTCTATTTCCTAATCAGGAAAAACATCAAGTATACTCCGTATGTAGCGCTTCACTCGCAATAGATAACCCTGGCCTAACTTACGCAGATTAAACCACTGTGCATAGCTCATATCTAGATGCCATGAATCTGAGATCGTGGCGTGATTTGCATCCATGAAATTCAACCGGCTTGATCATTCTATGTATAAAATGCAACTTTCTGCCTGTAAGAAGAACCGCCAACCACTCTCTGCGCCTTGCTCTTAGTATAGCATAGTTTTTATCTCATTGATTCGAACAAATGGAATCCTCAACAATCATGAGTTGACCGCAATCTTGTCTGGCACTTCAGGCCTCACATCCGTGATCATTCTCAACAGATCCTCCACTACCTTGGCTCCCGACTTCTTTCCAGCAGCTTCGATCTCCTTGACCTTAGCCTCTGCGTCTTTATTGGCATCTTCTTCAGCCTTCTTGTTTCCTTGCTTGTGCTATAATACCATCAGCAGGGTAGATGATTGTAACAGTCTGACCACAGCGCACCTCGGCTTCGAATTTCTTGAATTCTTCTTCCTTTTTCTTCCTATACTCTTCGATTTCCTTCTGTGCTTCGGCCTTGGCGTCCTTCACTCGTTTGGTTCGATCTTGGATAGATTAATTGGCGTTCGGCGTAGGAGGGACGACATGTAACAAACATTCTCTGGCTACCCCTTGTCAGTATGACCGCCTGCCCTACTAGACCCGAGGATGCCAACCTTTCTGCACAATCTTCTGAGCTTCCTTCTCTGCCTGTGGCTTGTCAGATGGTCTATTGACATGCAGAGCTGGAGCGGAGCGTACATCTAGCAGTGTCTGAATGCCTGCTGAATTCTGCGCAGACTAAGACAAGTCAACTATAAATCACACCTTTGAAAGGAGAATGGCACCGACCATCTTGGTTTAGTAGTGAGGGTATGCGTGAGGAGAGTCTGGTAGCTGTAACACAGGGAAGCAGACCAAAGGTGTGAGGGTTAATAGCCCCCACGTCTGGCTCCAAGCTCCAGGTCCCTACGCTAGCGTCTCCAATTCCGCAGTCACATTTTACGCGCAAAAGTCTCAGGATCATCTTTCGCCTTCGGTGGCAGCAGAGATGTCTACGGCTTCAAGAATTACTCTACTTGGAACTATCATTGGCACTGTTGGCATTGTGAGTTTTGTGCATTGGGCTCAGACTGCAGAAAAGGCTGTAATGTTCTCTTCTGCCAGAATGTCAGGCAAGGACTAACACTACACAGGCAATGCATGCTGGTGTTGTCCGGGACATGGAGCAGCAGCGTATCAAGCGAGAACGAAAAGCAGATTTCGAGATGCAACGGCAGCTTGAGGAAGAGTATAGGAAGATACAGAGTGTTTCGGAGCCGACAGAGAACAGTGCTGCTTGAATGACTAAACGCATTTTGCACATCAACACCTGCATCAGAAGAACTAAGGAATGTGCTTCGCGCCGTCCGTGCAGTTTGCAGCACCAGGGCTCTCAGGGTCGCACTCATTCGACTATGACTTCAACAGAAAGCACAACCTGCAGTAAAAGAGTGCTGTTATCCCCGAGCAAAACCAAGTTTGCATGCTGGACTTAAAAATTCCAGGAGTGACAGTGGAGAGATGAACGGATGCCATGACAATGGATACGAACCAGCCCTATGACAACAGTGGGCTGTCAAGACGGCGCTGGACGTTACATCGTTATTGTCAAGGACGCCATATGGGTGTTGGCTGCCAGAGGAAGCTTGCAATCAGAAACGAAATTGAGGTTCAAACACCCAGAAGATCATGTGTTGCAAACAGAGCTCATGATTGGTCATTATAGTAGCTGTACAGTAATCGCGGGAAGATTTACATCAAGTCAGCAGAAAATCGTACTGAAGAATGATACTATCACGAGTAGTTACGGAGTCACATGAAGGCGGCCTAAGTATATGAGATCTGTACTACGTAATGAAAGTGCTGGCGGCGTTCGTCCGTGATCGGGCCAATCGGGAGGCTGGGTGGATGAAAACTGGCTCCGGCATCGACGATGCTCTCGCTGTTCCAGCAGTGTATCTTCACATCCCCACATTCCAACCAATTTACCCCTTCTACCACAGCTCCTGATCGATTGGACATAAGGTCAAAAAGCTCTCTGCGCAGTCGAGATGTCGCAGCTCCAGGATCTCACTCACTGCATCTTTCGTTGAGGATTGCGAATCGAGCTGCTACATACCCCGCATAGCGCATAGCGCATAGCGCGCGCCTCGGAAAACAAGCACATTCCTAAGCTCCCAAACCCAGTAATGCCTTATCTAAAATGCTGCTGCGGAAGGCTCGATTGCGCATACCTCGAACACAACAAGGTGGCGCTAAGAGACCTGGAAAGAGATGTAGAGACTGCGGCGCAGCTTGGACAGGTACAATATACCAACCCCCCTAGCCGTGCATATGCGGGAAATTTCCCACACCCCTGTCACTGCGCAACATC
Organism: Endocarpon pusillum Z07020; assembly: GCF_000464535.1. Classification (NCBI taxonomy): domain Eukaryota; kingdom Fungi; phylum Ascomycota; class Eurotiomycetes; order Verrucariales; family Verrucariaceae; genus Endocarpon; species Endocarpon pusillum. The sequence continues at coordinate 69,061 of NW_006916614.1, forward strand.
CGCAACACCCCCAGGGTTTCTGCCCGTTCACCTATTTCATTTGTTCACCGCAAACGATGCGATGACTGTTGTTCAACCGAAACCGAAACAGGAAGGACTAACATTTGCACTGCAGGCATTACTTGATCGCCATGAATCCTATATGGCGGAGTCAGAGGAAGAGCGCAGTAAGATGGCGGCCAGCTTGGAACAATTGGAGGACGATAAGAGGGTGCTAGAGGCCAGGAATGCGATAGTGACTCAGGAGAATCAAGATCTACTCCATCAACTGGAGTGCATGAATTCCCAGATCGCAGACTCCGATGCGCAGATCGATTCGTTGATGGCGACCTTGAGCTCGGCGCAATACGAAAACAAGAGGCTAATGGTTTTGGCTGCGAGGGCTGCAGAGCTGGAGGCAGAGATGACTGCAATGGAAGTCGAACAGTCTCGCCTCCGGGAAGAGCTGGTGGCCAGCCAACAGGAGGAGAGGTCTGCGATACACCGATGGGAGCATGCTGAGACCACATTGAGGGATCTTAACGACCAGATCCAGACGATCGAAAGGGAGGCCCGCGATGAGCGTGAGAAGCATCTGGAGATATGTGGCCAGATTGAGCGGAAGCGAGTCATCGAGAAGGAATTGGGGAGTGCAGCTGGGAGACTGAGAGGTGCAGCAGCAGCAAGCACGCTCGGCAGAGACAAGGAAGGAATCAACGTTGTGTCGCATTTTGTACGCGACATTCTGCAAGATAACGCAAATCTACAGGCTGGCATTGGCGAGCTTCGGGAATTGCTACAGACATCGAATGAAGAGGTGCAGAACCTCAAAGAGCAGGTGCTACAACATCAACCAGTCTCAAAAGAGCTCGAGCTACAATCACCTTCTCTAATGGACGAGATTCAGCAGTGCCGGCCAGAAGCAGTTCCTCAAGAGCTACATGTTCATCATCACTACCATGCGAAGATCACAGCGAAGAAGGAGAGGGTACCCAGCTTTCGTCGTCCGCCAAAGAGGCGAGGACTTACGTCTTCGAGCGCAAACTCGTCAGCAGGATGTCAAACACCAGTTTCTCCAGACCGCATCAGTACGATGTCCAGGCCACATCCTGGTAGCCAAATCAACAGATGGTCTACCCAATCTACAGCTACAGATGTCTCAAATATATCCTCACTTCCCAACTCACCGTACTCACCAAATCGAAGCTCCTCAATATTCGATCGCATCGATTCCGGCTTCGAATCTTCACGACCAACCAGCCCCGAAAGCGCTTGTTACGCAACTACACGATTCCACTGCAAGCAGCAAAGACCTCAGTCTGCAGCATTTACCGACTTGACCGATGTTAGCGAAGATGAACCACAGAGCACAATCTCGGAATTGGCTGGGAAAGGAAAGTCCCCTGGGGCGAGACCAAGGGTGCAGACCGGACACGTTGATGCCAATTTCGAGCATGGCAATGCATGTATAGGCTCAGACCCGCGGGGGCCACTATCATCGCGCGAGCATCCACAACCGGAAACAGATTCTCTAATATTAGAACTGGGGCCGGGGCCAGCGCACGAAAGCCGAGACACGTACACACTTAACGATTTACTCTTTAATTCGCCAGCACTTCGTCGCTCCAACTCACAGGAAAGCCTTGTCTCAATATCAGGAATGGACATCCATCTTCCTCAAAAACGAGATCCACGACCTTGCCTCCGTCCAAGGCTTTCGTCAACGGTTGGAGCTTCAGATCCACTAAACTTTTCTGTTGCTTTTCCATCGTCGCAACCACTGGCAAGCATTGCTGAAGTGAATGCCAGCTCCTCGAACCTTAAATCAACATCCACGACTGAGTCAGCCAGCCCTCTTTCACTACTCTCTGGTCTAGCCAGTGGCAGACCACAGAAGCCAGCAGCCAAAGGCCTTGGTCGATTTGTAGGCAGCTGGGCACGAGGCAGATGGGGTGTCGTTCCTGTGGCATCAATGGGGAACATCCGAGTGGAAGCAATTTCCGGTAACTCGTTTGGAAGGGGGCCGGGTATAAATCAGAAAGGCCCAATTGTGGGGTTCAAGCCACCAGATCGTACACCAAGTGAGGTGCATGCCGAGAGGCTCGATGAAGACTTGTTGAAAGAGTCTCTTGTGGAATAGTGTGCGGCCATCATATGTCAGAGGAACCTGCATCAAGAGACTTCATAACTGATTGATAACAATGATACCCCATACCTTGATAGGTAGTAACAAGTGCTTGAATATATGTTGCTTCAAATTTGCTCAACCCTCTTTCTTGATTCTCACAATGCGTATAGGCGGATCCAGGCTGTGGAAGAGACCTTCTTGTAACTCGAATGGTGGGCAACGAAAATCGATATCGTACACACTAAGGCCCTGTTCGAGACAGTGCGCAAGGAAGATGTCAAAGGTGTCCACATTTCTAATGGTAGCCGCGATAACGATGTTAGCAGTCGGACACAACTCGGCCAAACCACTAAGCGTTGAGGCTAATGGCTCTAACGAGTCAGGATCGTAGGTGATATCAGCGCCGAGAATGGTGTCATATAGCACGTTGCCACCTTTACTTGGGAGGAGGCTCCCAAGAGGAGCCGAGGAGTCCCATTCCAGCACTCTCGCATCCAAGGGATTCTGCCGGCCGGGTTTCCTGGCCAAATGGGGATTTAGATTAACATTCCGCGTGATGGTTTCGTGCACGTGCCGGTCCCCGTCCGTGGCTAACACGTAAGCCGCAGAGAGGGGCCCAGCGCAGATGATGCTTAAAAGCCCTCTGCCAGCTCCGAGCTCCAAGACGGATTTGCCGAGTACGAGATGTTTTGCTTCGGTGGCAAGGTACGTTGCGAGGTGGAGACAAGCGGCCCAGGTTCTGAGGCCTGTATTTCCGCCAGATGCTACCAGACTTGGGCATTCCTCAATAAAGACTGCATTGGGGAGAACGGTTTCCGTAGTTGATGGTAGTATATATGTCAATACTGATTTCGCTTCGGCGGTTTCTAGTGGTGATGGGTCTTCCAATGTGGATAGGTGTGCCATCTTCTCCATAAGGGGTCCGGAGATATCCTAATTTGGATGTTAACCGGCAGCTTGCATGTGGTAAGCCTGTTTAGAAAATCAATGCGGATTTTTAGAGGTACTGGAAAAAATGAACATCCATTATTGCGGGAGAATGCGAGAGGGATTCGGCTTACATCTTCATCAGGGTCACGTATAGCACCTTCTATACGCCTCGTAAGCTGCTTCAAAACCCGCCGCTGGTAATTCGCCGGAGGCAAGTAAAATCCAAATATCCCACTTGTGGTAAACATGTAACGGTATATCTGGGATTGAACCATTGTTTCAAGCAGCACATTGTCCGGTGGAAAAGATAATTTCTCAGGCGCCACGTGTTGTAAGTACTGACGATAAAAGATATCAACTCGAGCATCCATGGCTGCATTAAATAGAAGCTTGAAGATGATTCATCTGCACTGGGAGAGGGATGAACAGTTATGGATGTTGCATGAAGTTGCGAAAGAGGAGTGCCAAGATATTCTTCGCAGACTGTTTACATAATCCACTTTTGCCCTAAGAGCCCAATTCGTCAATGAGAGAAAAATCGCGCTAGTAAATTCACTTCCACAATTGAGCGCAGCCAAATCTTCTTCCACGGCCTTGACGACAACAACCAGAAGAGCATCATCAAGCCTGCAGACGGATAGCTGTTGATCGTCCTTGATTTCATCGACAGTCACCACCATGTCCGACCAGCAGGTGACGCTGCGAACTCGCAAGTTCATCCGCAATCCTCTCCTCAGTCGCAGACAGATGGTCTTGTATGTGCGCCCAGACTACAACTCATCCTCGTCATCAATTCCAGAGGAATACGCTGCTGACACGCATGACCTCACAGAGACGTTCTCCACCCCAGCCGACCCAACTGTTCCAAAGACGAACTGCGAGAAAAGCTCGCTCAACTCTACAAAGCAAACAAAGACCAAGTCAGCGTCTTCGGATTTCGAACACACTATGGTGGAGGCAAGAGCACCGGGTTCGCTCTGATCTACGACTCGCACGAGGCTATGAAGAAGTTCGAGCCACATTACAGACTGGTCAGGGTGGGAGCTGCACAAAAGATTGAGAAAGCTAGCAGACAGCAACGTACGTTCTATCCTGTTCTGGCCGATGATTATACCCTGCATATTTCGCCCGCTGGTGCTTTTTGCTTTCTTGTGCGGAGCCGTCCCCGATCTTGTATCGATGGATAACATTTTCTGCTCCACTACAGGGAAACAACGAAAGAACCGAGCGAAGGAGGTCCGTGGTACAGCGAAGACGAAGAGCGCATCCAAGGACAAGAAGAAATAAGCGGGTCCTCGTTAGTGGAGTATGTGAAAGTCTAGGAGGAGAAGGGGTGCCAAAGAAGGTGTGTGGGGTAGCTGAAGTTGAGGTCGAGATTGGGGTATTCGCAAGGCTGTTGTGTTGGCTTGCAACAGACTCGAATCTGCGTCCAGCTCGAAAATGACATGTAGTCACCTTGCTACATGTTGGTAATATTGCACGGAGCGATCCACCACAACCAGTTCTACCAATCGAACCCATCCCTCCCAAGATACGAAGTGTCACTCCAGAAAAATCCTCCGAAATTTCCACAGGCTTGCTGCATGCATTTCGTTACGTTCCACCACATCAAAGTATGGAGGTTGTCTCTTGTCGTGTCACATTCCCCCACCTCCCCTCCACTTCCATCTCCACCGGGGAAAGCTTCTTGAAGCATTATTCGTCCTCTGCCTGACATAGCACAAGACGAAACAACCCTCAACAAAGACATACGCCCTCTCCCAGCCATTCAAGCAACATTAGGACGGCCAAGGTCTCCATTGCACATACCCTTATTCCATATAGTTGGGTCAATGAACGCTTTCTTATCTTTGATTCCAACAAGTCCGGTTTCTATTTCTCAGTCTCTCGTTCGTCCTACAGTAGTTTTCATAACAACCAACAACTCAACCCACTCTACCCCCCCCCAAAACTAGAGTCTCATGGAGGCACTTTTCCTTATGTACAAAGCTGCTGAGCACGACAGGCCTCGAGACACACAGGACACAGAAGACAGAGACACACAACAAGCTCAGTTGCAACAGTAAAACCGACAATCAGTCGAAATTGTAACCGAATAGTAGTAAAACAGACAAGTCGGCTTGACAGGTGGTCCACACGCTTCCCTTGATTCCAGCCCCACTCCACCCAAACCTCCCCCAACAGAAATAAGCAATATTACACATTTTCTTTCCCAATTGTCTGGCGCGGTGTCCACCCCGAGAAATATATTTGGTTTCTTTCTTTTACCCCTGGACACGACCGAGTGGAGGAGAGAGCCGTTGTGTTGCTGTGTACACAAGCTCGGTAGGTTTGGGGCAACGAATGAACGAATGAACGAATGAACGGACAAACAGACAAACAATCAACAGCCCTCTTTGCAATTACGACGACAACGAGCAAGAACAGGCATCGTCCCTGAAAGTTTGTCCCCCCAACAATTAAGAACGAACGAACGAGCTCATACGGTCCCGAAAAATAAAACGATCTGACATTTTCTTTCCTCGGAGAACCCGACCCATCTTTGGAATTGCTCCAATTCTTCTTTCCCCTGCTCTCTTTTGGGGCGAGTCAGATGAGAACCTATTATTTTTTTTGGTTGCATGTGAAAGGTAGTCGAATAAGTGGTATTTAGTTATGCAAATGCCGTTTCTGGTTGCTTGGCGAAATGAATCCGACTGCGACAACAACGTACTTGCATGCAAAAGAATGCAAACGCTATGGAAAACGACGACGAACGACGACGAGCGACGATGCTGCCGAAATGTGAGGCTGATGAAGAATATGCCGGAAGATCTGGCAGGAATCTTGCTTGATCTGCCAAAAACGCTGGAAAGGTGAAAACCGAAATACCGAAGAGGCATAGGGGGAAACTTGCTGTTCTTCCATGTCGTTGTTGTACATATCACCCAGGTCGTCAAGACGTCAGTATCTCCCGGAACCACTCAATGAGGCAATGGACGTCCGGTGTGTGAGCTCGGCTTGGTAATCTGCCGAACCATGCTGTGAGCTTCTGTAGAAGTCTGACGTTGGTATGGGTAATGGCCTCAATCTCGTATATTCTTGACCATTGGAGAGCGTGCCTGAAGAATTGCTGCCACGGATTGATCGTCTTCCTACCACAAGGTCGCCACTGTAGCCGTAAGCTTCAGCCATGCAGTGCTCTGGAGAGGGCGTGCTCTCGCGAGAAAGCGTTTTTGTTGTCCGTTGTTCCACTGCCGACTCATCGAGTTTCCGGACGAGTTGTGATGGACCAGGATCTGGTAGTGTGGAAGCTGCTCTGATAGACGCGCTGGGAGACGTTTGAGATATCGGAACGTATGCAAAAGATGCATCTTCGGTGGCTGCAGATGATTCACCAGACCCTACATTACTGTCCACTGTCGATCCGTAGCTGACTGACATGATACGGTCTGAAGATTGACTGCTAGCCGACATGTTGTCAGCTCCAACCCATGGAAGTGAATTTCGGTATCCGATGTTGCTTATTGCTAGCCCGTCCATTGAATTTGACCCTGCCATTATGAGTGCTTGCTGCTGAGAACGACCCGTGGCAGGATTCGGTAGTGTCCGATCTGCACTCGCTGCAATCGCACTGCTGCCGGACAAAGAAGTGGACACATCATGCGAGCTGCAGGTGAAGGGAATGCAGTTGCTTGAAAAGCTTCCGCTTGTGAGCGACACAGCACTTGATGGATTTTGGTCAGGATACAATCCATTCTGACCTCTGCCTGAGCTCGAGAAGACATCCCAAGTTCTAGGACTTGCTGGTGGCCCAAAAGCACTATTCGTGCTTAGCACGGATTCGTTGTTATTTGGAAGCATGTATGCAGGCGCTTGGCCGAGATACATTTCGTCGTCGTAGTTGGTAGAATATGTTGGATAGCTTGCTCGGGTGACACCTGAGCCGTACAGTCCATTGTAGCAATCGTACGATGTAGGCAAATTGGCATAAGGACTCGTTACGGCATTGGTCGTTTGGACCTGTAACGGTTGACTGCGCGTTGCCACGGACTGATTTGATGGATAAGGATTGTACCGTCCACCAGTTTGCAGACCCCTTGCTGTGAAATAGGTTTGGCACTCGCTTGAGTTTACCTATAGCAAAGTCGTCAGCAAGGATAGAAGATAACTTTAAGGGCATCATTTCGCTGACTCTAAGGAATGTGCATGTATTTGGTGCTGATCCAGCACTCCGGCAATTTGAGCACCCCTGACCATTACCTGGATCTCCACTGCATTTGATTTTGCGTTTGCGACATCGCTGGCACTGTCCCGAAGTAGGTAAGCCACTGTCACCACAGGAGAAGTCATTCCTAACGACACAACTTACAGCCACAGCAATCCTTCGACGCGTTTGACCACTATTAGACTTACTGTCGACCTCAGAAGAAGGGCTGAGTCGACGATGAAGACCTTGGTTGCCTTCCGACTGGTTATCTAGCTGACCAGATGGTGGCAGCGGTAGCTGAAGCCCCTGCTGTCCTGAGCGACGACAGAACTCGACGGCGATATCCGGGGAGTAGAAGGATCGTGTAGAGATCTTGCAAGGGTAAGGAAGACTATTGGCAATGAAGCAGGATGACCAGAGCTTACCATTTGTGCAACCCAAAAGAACCTCGAAAGAGGCAAACTGTCTTCACCCACCCGAAGATTCCTTCAATATCGTAGATCGTCGATGTCCTGAACCTTAAAAGTTGAATAGTAGTAGCTAATCTTGGTGTCTGAATCAAAGAGGAATCGGAAAATAGATGATGGACAAATCGGACTGTACGAGCATAGCAGGGAGAAGTAATAGAGTCTGAAAAGGATGATATTGCCGCTGTCATATGGAGACAGGTCTAATGCAGAGACGTGTGCAGCTGATTGCTCTGGCTAACGTGAAGCATTGCAGCATCGAAGCTGATGATTTGACATGTCATCTTGGTCGACATCATAGAACGATCGCAACAAGATTGGTCTAGCGTTCTTGATCTTCTGTGGTCCAGGGAAATTGATTCTGGTGACACAGACTAGGTCTGCCGTGGCCCGCCACAGTGCCAGGGTGAAGTATTTAGGCATGACACACGTATGTACGCCGTTATGCCTTCTTTCAACGGCTAAAACTGCTGGGTAGAGATTAGATGGAGCATTAGGAACATTGAATTTACACAAGAAAGGTGTGCAAACAAGGTCCAGGCTGTAACAATCTAGGGGCCAGTACGAGCAAGGCTGATGCGATGATGTGAGATGTGTCCCAAGCCTCGGTGTTGGCCAGGCCCAGGGGTAAAGCAAGACAAATGTCCCACCTTGAACAAATTGCCAAACGAGGCTCGCATCATTGTGAACAAAGGAATGTTGACGGAATATTGTGCTTCAAGCACTGCATACACAACCATCTCATAGCACTAGCATCTGATAACATTCCCAAACTTGATACTTGCATCTTGTGCCAATGAGAATATTTGTTTGCTGGCTCAAAGCTGCGAAGCTTAGGAATCCTGATTGGATTAGAACACACAAAGTCCAAATAAATCTCTCCAAACAGGGATAAGCAAACAGTTTAAAGCAAAGGGTGGGTGATTTGAGGCCGTGAGATCCATAACAAGGAGTTGGTCTGGTTGGCGACTGTGAGGCCCGCTCTGAGAGGTCATACTTAGCCTGAGAGAGCATTGATCATGCTCCACTTCGATCCTTGCAGGCAACACGGTTTACTTTCCAAACTGCTGGGATGGAGAAAGACAATACGGAAGGTGGCTGGACAGGAGCTGACATGGAAAGAAGTAGCAACTTTGAAGACCAGATGCTGGAATTTGCATCGCTCTGGTACAGTAGCATTAGACCTCTGCAAAGTACTTCCAATACAACTCATCTTTCGGGTGGAGTGATCTAGGATGGCGACAGCTCGGAGAATTAAGCGCCTTAGATCAAACGGATAGTGACCTCCGCGACGGAGGTCTTGTCGATCAAGGCGGCGTGGATGACAAGAGAGCGCTGCAGCTTGTTTCGACCCATCCAAGTTGCAGATTGTGATGAAAAATGCTCGAGACCAATTCCTGAAGGGGGGTTACTAGGTGGGTCTTTCGGCTTGTGACACAGTGACACCAGCTTCAATCAGCGTACAGAGGGTTTTGTCTGAGCGACATCACAAATTCAAATCAATGCCACATTTCGAAAACATCCTCATGTGCAGAAATCGAGGTGATATGGTACGTCAGCCTTTATCGGTGTTTTGTAGCCATTAAGCGATCAGGCAACGTGAAGGGGAGAGCCACCTACGTTGTGTCCCAAAAGGTTTGCAGGCATGCAGCGGATTTGGCCCCGTCAATTCTGAAACCAGATCGCCGGGCACGAGACCGCCAGGTCCATGAACACTTCTGACATGATATCGATCTAGATGTCCTCTAGGAATCGCTGGAACCGTCACTTACCTTGTCTTTGGATCATAGCAGGCTTCCAAGAACAATTTCAGCCCCCGGTGAGGCTCTATGGGCTTCAGGTTAGGTTATCCTTTTAACTTCCAAGATACATGCATGGAACCTGGGCCGAGGGGGAAAACAGTTTGGAAACGGGCGGAGTTTTTGCCACGTGCTGAAAGGCCAGCCACAGAATCCGTGGACGATTTCAAGGGCGGAAAGTATAAATCTTGTCAGGTGCAGCTCTCCGGCCCGCATGCAAAGTCCGTTGTGTGATCCTGGACAGCGAGTGCCAATACTAATCTTGCTTAAGGGTCTCCTGACTTGACATATTCTTCGGCACTGTCCGGTCCGTTGATTTCTGGTGGCGTTATATCAGCGATGTACATCTCCTACTTCTAGAAGCTTATCTCCGTACGCATCTGGACTGATGAAGTCAGTTTGCTTAGAGGAAGTAGACGGTGAGAAAATAAACATACCAAGGGGAGAAGCGCTTTGATTGGTGCTCGAAGAATACGCTGACTCCCTATGAATCCGATGTCCACAACGTGGCTTTGCGGTTTGCAGCAGCGCCATTTCTCTTCAGGGCCTATGGCTACCATAGAAGGAGGAGAGAGACATGTGGAAAGAATAGCAAGCCCAATCGTGATATGGGCTGGGGAAAGCATCTTAACTCTTACTACTACGTAGTAGTAAATCTCTGCGAGAATGACCCGCTTACCAAAAAGAGCTAGGTGAGTCTAGTGCCAAGCATTTACTGGATCTGGGCGGAAATTTTGGATGGAAATTGATCTGTCATTCGGTGTCAGCCATCTTGGTTATTGAACATTGAAGCTGCGATATTCTACTCAATGCCATAATAACTTGAGTGTATGTTCTGCTAACATCTCATTTGCTCATTGGGTGTATCATCAGAACTCGGAAGAGAAGGTTTACTCCACAGAATGGCTCATATCACAGTAGCTACCACCAATGCTACCGGTGGTGACTCCGGACACGTGGAAGCAGAAACTATCACTTTGGGCCTTCGAGATGCCAGGCCTGCGACTCTGGCTCTCCATGCTGATGAGACCTTGAGACTCGTGGACGACATCGCTTCTCCTATCCATGTATCAACTAATTACAAGTATCCCAATGACCCCCAGCAGTTGAAGCCGTTCTACGGGCGAGATATTGGTGTATGTCGAGAAGTGTCTTCATTCTTTCTTCCTGAGTTAACTTTGCTAGCCGACTGAGTTCGTATATTCCCGAGAGTCATCAGGCAATCCGACCCGTCTTGAGGCAGTGTTATCTTCCTTGCTGAAATCCCCATGCCTAACATATTCTTCTGGTCTCGCAGCTATACATGCAGCTTATATTTTGCTAAGCCCAAAACGTATCTCCATTGGCAACGGATACCATGGAACGCATGGCGTACTAGAAATATTTAAACGAGTATCAGGGTGCAAGGAGCTCCCGCTGGACTGTCCTGCAGAAGACCTTTCAGCTGGAGACCTGGTCTGCCTGGAGACTCCGGTGAATCCAACGGGAGATGCTTTCAATATTTCGCATTATGCAGAAAAAGCACACAGTCGTGGTGCGTACTTGATGGTCGATTCCACATTTGCTCCACCACCACTACAAGACCCCTTTGCCTGGGGAGCAGATATAGTCATGCACTCTGGAACCAAGTATATTGGTGGCCATTCGGACATGCTTTGCGGAGTGCTGGCTACCAAGAACAAAAACTGGTTCACCCAGCTGGCGGAGGATCGCGTCTTTCTCGGCAGCGTCATGGGAAGCTTGGAGGGCTGGCTCGGCGTCAGATCAGCGCGCACTTTGGAACTAAGAGTGCAGCGGCAGAGTCAAAATGCGATGGACCTCGTAGAAGCTTTGGATGGCGCACTTAGCGGTTGCTCAGTAGGCACCGGCCTTTCACAAAGTGACGTTGACGTTATCAAAGAGGTGGTCGCCGAGGTCAAGCATGCTTCACTGCAGCATGGTGATAAAGCCTGGCTTACGAAGCAGATGCCTGTTGGGTATGGTCCGGTATTTGCTATGGTAATGAAAAATGAGGACTTCGCAAAATGTCTGCCGAGTAAGTTGCACTTCTTCGCCCACGCGACCAGCCTTGGCGGCGTTGAAAGTTTGGTGGAATGGAGAACCATGAGCGATGCTACTGTCGAAAGAACCCTTCTCAGATTCAGCATTGGAATTGAGGATTCTCGGGATTTGCTTGAGGATTTGATTTCCGGATTTAGGGCAGTACTTGAGCAGGACGACCAATTACAATCAATTACTACCAAGCTCGAAGACACATGCAATACAGCTGCAGATCCTGCGGAGTCGGTATAACAACCGAGCGAGCAACAATCAAAGCTTGCCTGAACAAAACAGAGCACTCCAGCTATTTCGTCCAAGCCTACCAACTCCTGTCCAGCTTCCAGATCCCTACGTGTCTATTCATTGAGCCCTCGTCAACTTGCAAGCCTTTCTTTCTTTGTCGATTGCCTCTGCATCGAAGCGGACCTTTCTCCGAGGGGCACTACAGGCATCCCAGCCCGTAATGTCTTTGATGCTGACTCAGCCTTTCCGGAGGAATATCCAGAGTCGTCCCTCTTATGGCCTGAACCGTACTCCGAATCAATTTCATCTTGCTCGTCCCCAGAAACCTCTTCCCAGTCAGCCATATCATCGTCGTTGTCGTTATCGTTATTTTCATCATCAACATGATCATCATCTTCATGTTCTTCTTCAACTTCAATCCCACCAACCCCATCGCACCCTTTGGCCCAAGTGTCCTTCCTGCTTTGCATTGCAATCGTCAGGTAACTGCCCTTGCTACTTGACTCCGCACATGCCCCTCCATCCAAAATCGCTTGTGCATATTGCATGCGCAGCTCATTCATATCAACAATCACGGGATCAGCCTTCTGCTGCTGCATGCTCGTATCATATCGATACGCCAACGGTTCTCGTGCACCAGGCCACTTCCGCGGCTCATGCCCTGCCATCACATTCACGAACTCTTTTCCCTGACCCCAACTTCCAGGCAATAAGCCCGTCTCGCCCACCAGTGTGATGGGGTTAATCCCCATGTACCCTGGTTCACGGTATCTGTTGATATCCGTCGGTCGGACGCTAGGGATGGGGTGAGCGAGCATCTTTTCGGGGTGGGAATCGATCTGCATCTGAGGTCGGGGGATTGGATCAGCGTGCATGCTGAGTTGTGTTCGCTCTGTGTCGTCATTCCAATGTTGATTCGGTTGATGCTTTGATGGATGTACGATACCCAAAGGTGGTGTCTGTGGTGATGGAAATTCGACGTATTCGGCAAGGATCTCATCGTGAACTACTGTCGAAAGGGTTTCGAGATCCATTGGTGCCCCTCTGATGTTTGATCCGCTCCTGCTAAGAAAGTGTCGAAATATGCTCATAATGGATTCTGATTCAGCCTCAGTGCAAATAACGAGGATGGCTACCTGCGGAATATTTCTCCGCTGCCTCGCTCTGTTGAAAGGGGTGTGCAGATGCTGATATCCCTGCCGTCACAGCCTCGCGCAAGAAAGACAGAGGAACGATAAGATGCAGTGTTGAAGATGAAGTTGAAGAAAGCGAAACCAATAACGCAGGATAAAGACGAAGACGAAGACCGAGATGGAGAAGGCAGATCAAATCCAGTGCAATTTCCCATATATAAATAAAGTAGCCCCAGTCTGCCGGTCAGTCGATCAGTCAGTGAGTCAGCCAGGCAAACAGTTTTCTTGCGATGAACACTTTCAAGAATAGTGAACATGTCTCCAAGATTCCCGCTCTGACGATCTTTCCAGGGCAAGATGAATTCAGAGAAGACTTAAAGCGTCCCGTAAGTTTCGATAATCGAAGAGCGACAAGGACTTATCGAGTGTTCGTGCGGCGGCAGCCTGGCACAAGGAAATACACCAGCATCGCACACCTGTCCTGAAGATATCTTCACTTTAGCTTAGGGGTCTGAACACAAAAGAGAAGAAGACTGCTCAAACAGGGTCTTCATACCACTGACGTAGAGTGACCAGTCAGCGCTGTAGGTATGATGCGGAGGTGTTTGTCTTGTCATGTCATGTCATATCGTGACGAAGTTTCCGCATTCGGATATGAGTCGATGTGGAAGTTGATGAAGCCCGTCTGAGGTTGCGCAGCTGAGTTATAGCATGGTTAAGCTGCACGCGGAGAGTGGTGCCGTGCCAATGCTTTCGGGAGAATGTACATGGCTCCATTGTTGATTATACTGGCTTCATTACATGGTGAGAGATTGAAGTGGGAGTTTGGGCATCAAGTGGTGTGAAGGTCTGTGAAGTTAAGTGGCTGCAAGTGTAGTGCTGTGGTATTAGTATTTTCGACAAAGGAAAAAAGAAAACCTTTTGAACACACGAACCTTGAAACCTCATAGTTTTTGATTGCCTGCATGGGCAAACACCAGGAACGGAGTACCACATGCAACGGTCATTGCTGCGAGCTGCTTCAAACCACGTCTAGAAGGAAATCTCACTGCTGAATGGCATTGCACAGTCGCTATTGGTTCCCTGTTCGCTTCCTTCGGTGCAGCCAGCATCCTTGTTCTCTAGCTGCAGCTTGAAGGAGTCATTTGCTCGGATTCTGACTGCTGACGAGCACTCAAGTCCGCCAATCGACAACCAATTTTCTAAGCACTTGCCACCAGAGCCGGGGACAAGAAAGCTCATACTTTGCTTCTCTTTCGTAGGCCGCTTCGTTTGCCTTACTGTTCCGTTTGTTTATCTTCCTCAATTCGCTCATCTCCATCTTCTCGGCTTCCTTGGCCTCCTATTTCTCCTTCTTTTTCTGCTTATCAGCCTTCCTCTCCTCGGTGAAATCGCTGCTCGGGCCCCTCAATATACGCCCAGGATGTACGACGTTGAGACATATCAGCGCAGCCAGCATTGGTGATGCATCGAAGACGTATGGCACCCATTCGTGCGTTGGGAGATAGGTGTTGAAACCCTGGCTAGATTCGATGAGGCGGAAGATGATGCGCAGGGAGATTTAACCAAGGACCACATAGATAACGTGGAGAAGTTTGCGGGCTTGGCGGGGAGAACGGTATTCGGTCATTGAGATTCGCTCGCCGGCATAGAGATTGCGTCGTTCCCGCTCCTTGACCTTTGTCTGGAAGCGGATAGCCATGGAGGTAAAGATGAAAATGATGAATTGTTGTAGCCCGATGCCTCCCATGTAGCCGTGGAGGCCTTGTTTCACAATTTCTGGCGCATCTTGATCGTTCGCCATGAGAGCTCCAGCGGCTTGTACCAGGAAGGAGACTATGTCCAGAAAGATGAAGATCCAGGTGAAGAGCTTGGCTTTGATTTTATAGACTCTTCGGTTGCCGAGGAAGAATTGCACCATACGGCCCAACAACATGTAGACGTAGGCATTGATCCATAGTGGAGCGAGAAGGACCAAGAGCGACTGGGAAGTCGCTCATGCTTCGTTCTTTTGTGCCGTGACCGCAAGACTGCGGAATGTATAGCCACCGCCTTCCCAGAGGGAGCCCCATGATCAAAACCCAGGAGAAGGGCTTCTTATAGATGATTGCTTCAACGAGGTGGGCTATGCTGGTGAGGCCGAAGAAGCATGAAAAGGTAATGGCTGCACCAGATGACGGACAGTACGGCCACAGATTGTTGAGACCATCTCGGGAATAGCATGTATGTGAGGGTATTTTTGCAGCTGATGAGGCGTAGAATCTAGTAGAACTAACGGTAATAGTAGGGAGAATTGCAAAGTGATGGAGTCCAAGAATGCAGTTGCTGCAGGAGAGCGACGTGAATTATACATCAAAAGTACCAACCCATGACAATCATACAATCCAGCACGCCAACACCCCTACCGTTTATTAGGTACGCATCAACGAAGACTAAACTCAGGAGAGGACGAATTCGACATTGTGCCTGGACTGGCTTCATGGGTGATACCAAAGGGTCTCAAGCAACGTCCTTGTTTTGTTTGGCTTTTCTGGAAAGAGACCAAAATAATTAAGTCGTTGTCGAGCATGTTTATGAGAGATAGGATAGGGCCCTCACTTACAGCGTGGCCAATGAAGTCAAAGATGTACACGTCCTGTTACTCTTTTACTCTTGGACATATCGAGTACACATAATCCCTGGCTGAGAGGTTGCTCCTGGAGGAACAGAGCTACACCCTATCCGGTTAGGCTCGTACAGAGCTAAGCTAAAGTCACGTGTAGCAGGGCTTCGGCATTATCACTAACCACTAATTTCTTCCGCGCCTGAACGGCCAGTCCCGGCCATTTGTGCCACACGTGTGGAAGTTTCGGCCCCATGGAAGAGGACCAGCTGAAGTGCTGTGTGGATTTCTCACTATGCCTACCAGTGGTAGAGAGCTGCCATCACACAAAATGCACGCCAGCCGTTATCAGAACTTCCCCTTCTTGACTGTTGCTCGTACCTACCAACCTGATATGCTCAATCTCTGCTTGTGATGCGCACGCTAACTGTCATTTCCAGCCCTCAACCCATGCCTCAATCCACTCCTTTTGTTTGAAGGCGATGGTCGCGCAATCTATTCAGGTCAACCAGTCCAATCATTGCTGCCGTGTCTCCCTAGTGCTTCCTTTCTTACCCTCCAAACTACCGAGATCATGGTCAACATGCGCATTTGTGGTAACAAGGTCCGGACTGGATGCTGGACATGCAAGGCACGACATCTCAAGTGTGGCGAAGAAAAGCCTCAATGCAACAGATGCGTCACCGCTGGCAGGGTTTGTGATGGCTACTCAACTTCTAGGCCCGCCTTCAAGCCAGCCGCGAAGTGCCCCAAGAAGGGGCTTATCATGATTCACTACACGGCCAACCTACCCACGCGTAACATAGCAAAGACTAACATTCCCAAGGCTCCGAGCACGGCAATAAGTCAGGACAGCAGAGAACAACGATTTTTCGAGTACTTCAAGACACGAACCGTCCTAGATTTGGTATCTGGTTTTAATTCCGAGTTGTGGTCTCTTTATGTTCTGCAGCTAGCCCATAAAGAGCCTGCAGTACGCCATATAGTCATTGGCATAGGATGTCTGCACAAGCAGTTCGAAAGTGCCGCCACAGGTGATATCTTTGATTCCCGTTTCGCCCTAAAGCAGTACTCCACAGCAATAAAGCACGTAATCGGATCTTTCAATCCTGGCTCACAGCAATCCATAGATGTTGCCCTACTTACGTGTGCTCTTTTCGCCTTGTTCGAGAGTTTGCAAGGTCATTATCGATCTGCGCTGACTCACATCACTAGTGGGCTGAAGGTCCTTCAAGAACGACAAGCCAACAACAGTTCATCACCAAGCTCATACAAATTAGCACGGTTCCTGGAGGACCTTTTCAACCGTCTAGGGCCGCAAGTCCTGGAAGTTGCTGACATCCAGAGTATGAGGGAGACTTGCCTCCAGGACATAACAGTACCATCGACCTTCTCTTCAATTGAAGAAGCCGAGGTGATCCTCACTTCCATTTGGCACCGGATTCATTATATCATGCTTTACCTTGAAGCCTCAACCTCCGCTGGGTTCCTCCCCCTTTTAGACCCCGGAAAGCAAGAGTTACTGGGTACAATGCTTGCACGATTCTTCGGACGGTGGTCTGCGGCGTTTGATGAATATCTAGCTAACAAACTGAGAAGCAAACTGTCATGTGGGGGTTCTCCCAAAATTCAAATGGAGCCTGGCCTTTACATCCTCCGGATGTGGCGTGAACTAATCAAGGTCTGGCAAGGTCTAGACGCGTCGGCTGGCGAAACTGCATGGGATCCATTCATTGATCAGTTCAAGTTAATTGCTGACCTTGCGACATCCTTTGTCGATCAGAGTGCCAAAACAACGGCTTATTATTCAACTCCGATGACATCGACGCTGCGGGATGCCCCAAGACCTCACACTCTGCTAGGTGGATCTAAATCTACCGCAGCCCTGACCGATCTCTTCGGCCTTTCGGGGCATATTCAATCCAACAGAAGCAATGTGCCGCACGCGCCCGTGCCAGCACCAAACATCAAGCCAACATTATCATTATCTACCGGCATTATTATGCCCTTGTATGTTGTAGCTTCACGATGCCGCGATCCTGCCATTCGCCGGCAGGTAATACGCGTACTTTCGATCTGTAACCGGAGAGAAGGCATTTGGGATTCTCAATTCAGCTCCCAGGTGGCGAGACAAATCCTAGAGATTGAAGAAGCAGGGGCTCGTCAATACCTGAGAGAAGCGGGCAAACAGAATGCAAACGATGATGGGAAGCCTATCATAATTAAAAGTATGGAACAGATACCGGAGTGCGTACGCGTGAGGACCTCGTGGACTTCTTTTGGACCAGATAAGCAAGCCACTGTTCAGTACAAGAAGAGCAATGCTGGAAATAAGCAACTTGAGAGCCAAGAACATGTTTATGAGGGGCATTTTCAGTGGTGAAGGTATCAGTATGTCAAGTTTGTGCGGGTTGGATATTGGGGCAGGTTTTCTTGGACGGAATGGAAAATTCGTTAGGATCATGATGCCGGGAGGCCTGTTCAGAGGAACTTGTCTTCGTATTGTTTCATACCGATCTCGATCTTGGCCCTGGAGTATCTGCCAGAACTGCAACGAGCCGCTTACTTTCCTCTTCACGCTCAAGGAATGGTTTCAGCGAGGCATCCTCCATGGCTTCACTCGACGATGCTGTTCTTCCGATGAGACGCAAATTTGACAGGGGGAAAGAGGCTAGAGATATAGAGAGCCATCATATCGAATCAGGCCGCTTCTAGCCTCCGTCAGTGCTATCAGAGAAGACACAACAACAATTCCAGGGAAGGATGAATCTACTCTCCTCAAGCAGAAAGTGAAGACTATATATACTCCAACCCGTCCCTCAGCATGCACCGAAGTCGAAGGAAGAATTGAAACAAATGGCCCCCCCCTCCAACCCCAATCGAAAGACAAGTTTGCCCCTCCCGCGGACGTGGGGGGTTTCTGGTTGGTGAGGCTCAATCGAGCGAGTATTGCCTGAAGTAGGAAGTAAGAACTAGCTGTAGCTCGCAGCACGAATGGGAGAAGATGTTGCTGAAAGGGTGGGTAATTATATCTTGGTTTGTTTGTAGTGGTAGGAGGCAGGATTGCTTTTGCATGTTGCTGCGTCTTTAGATCGGGTATCTACTGTATACATCTCCACTACTGACTGTGGACGATAGAGTAGTACAGCCCAGCCCTTTGATTTCATCTTCTCACCACCATCGTTCCCCTTGCAAAGCATCACAAAGCTCCACTCTACTCCACTCCCCTCCCTCCCTCACACACCTCACGCCTCTCACCTCACACCTCACAACCGCCCCCTCGCCAGCACCGCCCCCCCATCCGTCGCGATCACAGTCCCATTCAAATGCGCCGCCGCGCGACTGGCCAAAAACACCACCAACCCCGCCACATCCTCCGGGTGACCGAGCCTCTGATTCGGCGACATCTGCGCCAACTTTTCCTCTCCCCCCTCCAACTCCATCAGCCCGTTCGCCATCTTAGAGGGATAGAAACCCGGCGCGATAGCATTGCAGAGGATATGTCGTGGCGCCAACTCGACGGCCAGATTCTTGGTGAGGTGGATCGCGGCCGCCTTGGAGGCCGAGTAGGCGTAGGTCGCATGCGCACCGAGGGTGCCGACGCCGATGCCGGCGACCGAGGCGGTGACGATGACGCGCGACGGGTCAGGGGTCAGCCACCGGGGCGCGCGCCGGCAGCAGCGGCTCGAGCTTCTGGATCGTGTAGAAGACGCTCTTGACGTTCAGGTCCATGACCTTGGAGAAGGCCGGCTCCGGGTGCGTTTCGAAGCGCTCGCCCCACGTCGCGCCCGCGTTGGCGAACAGGATGTCGATGTGCGGTGTCTGTTTGCCGATTTCAGCCGCGAGCCGCTCGATCTCCGACACTTTGGATAGGTCGGCCGGGACGGAGATGGCGACCGCGTGCGGCTGTTTGTTGGGCAGCGCGTTGAGCGCGAGCACCGCTTGCTCGCACCCGCTGGCTTTGCGCGACGTGATGTAGACTTGAGAGCAGCCGGCTTGGAGGAGGCTGTTTGGGGAGAGAATGAGGGAGGGTTGGTTAGTGAGTGTTGGTGTGGAGGGGGGTTCTAATGGAATGGTATGGGATGGTGTGAAGTGGTGCGGGAGGGATGGATGTTACTAACCCACTGGCAGCGTGCAGACCGAGACCGCGGCTGCCACCTGTCACCACTGCCACTTTGCCATCGAGTTTGAAGATGTTCTCGAAGTCCTGTAATTTAACGTCGGCTTCGGCTGACATGGTCTTGATGAGATTGGTGATCCGTTGCCGGAGCGGTAGAGACTGGGTATTGAAGTCCCTGGTTACACAGTGCTGTCTCACACCTTTCCAGGAAATCGTCAGTACTGTTGCCTCTCCCGCAAAGATTGGGAGACGGGATGTGAAGAATGCAACCGACCCTCAATCTATCCTGCATGAAGGAATATCTCAGTGCGTTGAGTGATCACTACTACCACTCTTCGGAGCTGCGGGGAGTAGCCGAGGTTCAGAAAGTCTACCTAGTGACATACTAAGTTAGTGCCGTACTAAGTTAGTGCCAGTACGTACTAGTCAGGCTCGGATTCCGGGTCCGGTCCGAGCATTCCGGGGAGTGTCCATTTTCTGGCTACCAAGTCACGATCTGCCGTGGATTTGATTTCAGGTGAACTCCTGCAATGCAAGTCCTCATGAGTCGATGCAAAGTGCTACCCGTGGGAAGAAGGCCTGTAGTCCAAAGAAGACGCTTCTATACATTACTTAACAAGTTCGCTGTCCTAACAGGGCTATGCTCTTCCTCGACGCCAGACTTAACATGCGCAATTATTTACCATTACCTATTTTATCCAACCGCTCACAGGGTTTGCATCCTGGGCGATATCTTCGCTTTTCCAAACTCAACCACCCGAACTATTCCATAGTCCCTTCCATTAACGACCGAGTACCCCGGCGACAATGCCAGCGGATCCGTCGAGCTCTTGTGCATTTTCATATGGTGCGTACCCGGCCTAATGCTGGCAAAGCCTCTCTCCACATCGGGCCAGCTCTTCATGATCTCGTGTTCCAGCTCGGCCAGCTCATCCTCCGGCATTATGAGTGGGGGATCGTTCCTCCGCTGGGGATCCCTCTTGACCCATTTCACGTCTCTCATGCCACCAAGCTCGCCCCTCTCTCCTGCTGATTCCGTTCCATGCATAGTCCAGCCCTCTAGGCCCTCGGAGTCATAGAGCCCCTTGTCATTGTAGCCGTAGCCCTTGAGGCCCATGCGGATGCGCACGGAGGCGTGGACATATTCGTGAGTGTTGAGAAGGCGTCGCTGCGCTTTGTAGGTGAGACGGTCGATAGCATGGTATTCGTGGGGGGTCCGCCGGGCGGAACCGGCAAGGCGGAAGATCAGCGTCATCGAGTCTTGGATACGTCTGTCAAGAGGAATTTGGTTAGCACAACAGACGAATTTGGTAGGCGGATGATTGGAGTGTGCTCACCCGAGTCCCCATTTGCGCATCGGATGTCCATTCGCTATGTGTCGCTCCATTGTCAGACGGTTCTGTTGCACGATGTAGGAGTGGTCGAATGCGAGGAATGGTTCAAGTTGCGATATCATCCACGTCAGGGTGAGGTTGGCTAGATCGGCATCGGCATAGCTGCCTCCTACATCAGAATGCACGCCAGGGAACCAGCACTGTTTCATCGTCAGCGGCCATTCCTGGCCTTCTGGCTTCTCCCATATCGTTGGTTGGAATGTGCGACGCCGTTCGTCCAGGGCGAGAGCTTGGAAAGCATGCTCGATGTGCGGCTCAATCTTCGTGTCCACAAAGGCAAACTCGCTAGATTTGGGTTGCGGTAAGAATGCAACCATGGGGATTCCAAGGGCTTGGGTTATACAGTCAGCACAGGTATAAAAGCACGGCAAACGTACATACCGCCCACAGTATCCCATACGCCTATGGCTTTGACTGGTATATTTGGCCGGGTCAACTCCAGCTCAAGAAGCTTGCGACCATATTCTGGCTTGTGAACGGGTGGACGATTTTCCCATGGCTCCTTTGGATATGAGCTCTTCCAGTTGGGCTTCATTTGATGTTGCCAGTCCTGGAATATCTGGTAGAAATATATCAGGCCTTGCCGATTCAGAAGTCCGATCGCTCCGATTAGTGTAGCAATAGAACGAGCTGTGAATGCGCCACGCGAAAACCCAATCAGTATGATCTCGTCCCCAGTTTCATAGTTGTTGCAGATGAAGCTGTAGGCTTCTCGAATATGTTCAGCTAGGCCTATGCAAGAAATCAGCTCCTGATGGAAGGCAGACAGCATATCAGGTGGATTCATCTCATACCCAGACCAGTAGATCCACCCACGATTTTGTTGTATATTGTGCTTTCCGTTCCCACCCCAGACTGATAGTATATGATCTGTGGAATGACCTCCCCAGTCTCTGCGTCCCGGGCTTCCTGTTTGATGCAACGGCAGATCCTAGTGACGTTTGAAGGGATTTCGTATTCGCCGTCGCTGTCCTTCCAAGTCCCATCACAGGCGACCACAATGCGCTTGCGCGCTGCAGTCGCAGAGATGGTTTTCATTTCCTTTTTCTTCCAGTAAGGTCAAAGATCTTCACTATGGAACAGAAACAAGAGTATCAATACTTTAATGCAGAAAGGGGTCAAAATAACGGATACTGGTGATACAATAGATGGAGAAAATGTCAAGCAAATGAAGATGGGACGGTACTCCGTACAGGCCAACATATCAGTCAGTAAGTCACGCGCCGCAATCCATGGGGGCCTTGAAATGAGAAACAAAGAACAACATCGCTGCGCCGCGTGGCAGCCTGAGCTGTGCCATATGAAGGACTCATCGTGGTTGCACGAAGATGAGCTTCCCCCCTTCAGTTAAGCCTGAGTTAGGCATAGGTCAGACTTGACTCGGAGTCGATCTACTACGTAAGACGGAGGCCACACCTCATAAACCTGTGCTCTGTTGGCTGAGGTTGCAGGTATTAATTTTAGTGAGGCTTTTTTGACAAAGGAAGATTGGTGGCCTTCCTACATAGTATTCCCTTTTCGGAGGGTGGCGCAAGCACCCCTAAGCCTTGCTAGTTATCCCCCTGGCTGATGGCCTGACTGCGTCGTACTAGTCAGCGAGGGGTACATCAATTAAGTGTGGTTCGAAACCCACTGGCACTGTCCTTTTGGCGGAGTGGTTGATGTGTCCCTTTTCTGTACTATGTTGTACCACGTATAGCAAGCCATAACGACAAATTCCGTAAAGGGTTACATTTCAACCGCCAAGACGTCAAAGTAGGCTGTGAGAGCTGTGATGGATAGCGCAGTACTTAGTAGGAGTACTATTGTCTCCCATATCGTGTCCTAACTCTGACGATGGCACTTCAACTTGCTGTACGTACGTAGTACTCCGTAAGTAGGTCAGATACAGGCGCCAAGACGCTGTTAGGCATCTGTCCGCTTTAATTGCTAGCGTGAGAGATAGAGTTCACGTTCCTGCGTCCCAGCGCGTATCAAGTGTTTGGGGGAGGCCGTACGGGGTATCGGCATATTCGTGCTCCGTCCGGAGTACTCGAATCACAATGAAAAGGATGATGAGACCACTATTTTGAAACATCATACAGGAGTCATCAGGGCACCTTGTGACTGTACTAGCTCGGCCTAGTTATTGGGACGTTGCCTATGTGGTATGATGTTACGGTGCGACACAGTATGACGCTTTCTGCCTGAAATTTCGAAGGATCTTCGTCTGTGTTCGCATTGTCTTCTTACACGTGGAGCGTCCACGATCAGGATCGTATCACGTGTGACCTCTTATTCCATCCTTTGAATTGTTGCCGTGTGATCGAGTTCTCTTCTTCATTGTAAGGAATTGCTTTCATCTTCAACCTTGCCATGTATGAACCTGTTGGCGCATGTAACGCTTTGTCCAGTGAGACTTCAGACCACCAAGGCATGACCTTGAGCTGTCTGCTGTCATATTTTTGTTAATTCGTGATGCCTCTGACCGGATTGGTCAATTGCTTCAGTAGGGTTTGCTGCATGGCTAGGTTAAACAACTGACATCACACGTCTAGTAACTAGCCTGGATCAAGCAGTATCTGCGGCTCGCGAGGGCGTGCAGTCCATTGGCTTTGACCTTGCACGAGAGATGTATGTTGTGTCATGAACATGAAAGTGATCCTCTGTTCTTTGCCGACCGTTGCAACTTCATAGCTTTGAGTCTCTGCCCGTGGTGCTCAGTGCTCGGTCGATCACGTCCATCATCCTGCACAGCTCGAAATCATGCAGTTTGGGGGGCACGACCTGTATACTTAGCGGAGTGTCCAAGTACACCTTTCGGTCGGTAATCTTCTCGTCCCATAGCTGTCTATTTCGTTCGTCCCAGCTCCCAAGCGATGGTCCGCCCATCTCCTTTCCCAGTTCAAGGTCACCCTCATCAAATCTTCGAACCGGAATCACTGCAGCAGGATAGTCAAGAAGCACAAAGCTGGATGTGTAGCCAACAGCATTCCAACGATCGATTGGTGGAACAGGGTGTGGTGCGACTGGACAGATTAGTGCATCAAATTTCCGCTTCCTTGATCCGTCTTTGTCTGTTTGGTACCAGATGTCTAGCATGCGCCTCTCCAGACTCGATCTTTGAGCCTGCATATCTCGAACTTCGGCAATTGATCTTGCTGGGCTTCTCTTGAATCGCCTTTGCATCCAAGGGGCAAGAGGCTCCTTTGTTTCTTCAAGCAAGTCGGCCATGCGAGTAGCACCATTGGCAGCCATTAATCTGTTCGCAAGACCTTGGCATTTGGTCCAAGCTTGGGGAGTGGGAATATCAACGACCTCGATATTCCCAACTCGGGTCAGTTTTTGTTTCACTTCTTCGATTACTTTCAAAACAGGAGGTAGGGGCTCGCAATTTCCATCTCGTCGCATGATTCCGACCACGAAATTTCCATTCTTCCCGCACCCTTTCATTTCTCCCACACCCCAGTTGCCAGGCACACAGTCCTCTGCCCACATCTCCGCTCTAGGCACTACCTCCTTCAGAAAGGTATCCAGGTCTTGCACAGACCTCGCAATCGGCCCTGTCACAGCTTCCATCGCCGCTCTCCCATCTCCGTACAAGCTCCCAACCTCCTGCCCACCGTGCGGTACGCGTCCCACACTCGGCTTGAAACCGTAGATTCCATTACACATAGCCGGGATTCTGATACTTCCACCAATATCCGTTCCAACGCCGATCATGGAGCCTTTCATGGCGACAAGCACACCCTCACCTCCCGAACTGCCGCCAGCAGTGACAAGCCGATTTATCGGGTTCATGGTGCGTCCAAAGACGTTGTTATTGCTATCCAGCGCCGCAAGTGTCTGCGGGACGTTCGTCTTGGCGATGATCACACAACCTAGGCTAAGCAGCAGGTCCACGAGCGGTGAGTTTGACTTTGCCGGCTTGAAGCACAATGCCGCAATGCCAATAGAAGAGTCCACGCCCATAATATTAAAGCTGTCCTTCATAGATATAGGCAATCCATGGAGCGGGCCAAACGGCTTGCCGTACTCCGCCAGGTGCTTGTCCAGGGATTCAGCTCGTTGGAGAGCAGAAGGGAAGAGCAATTCAGTAAGGCAATTGGTCAACTGCTGGGCTATGGCGGCACGTTTGCAGAATGCAGCGGTTACTTCTTTTGCCGTAAGATGATTGGAAGTAATTGCACTGATCAAGCTCCGAGCGCTGTACCGCGAGGTTATCGTGAGGTCTTTGGCTGTAAGGATACCGCATTGGTCTGGGACAGATAGCACGTTTTCCGGTTCTCTATTTTCTTTGGGCAGATGCTTCTGGTCGAGCTTCCAGACTGCTGGGATGGCGGTATCGCGTTCTGCGCGCTTTCGGCGAGCAATCCCTTTCCACGGAGCGTCTACTTCGCAAGAGGACATTGTACGGTAGGTTGCTTGAAGCAGGACGAATTTAGGATTGAGAGTTGAAAAGGGCGTCGACGCCAAGCTTGAATATTTATTCCTCACACTGCTCGCAAGTGCTCTTGCGACCTCGGCTCATGAAATTGCCAGATTGGGAAGGTATTAGATCTCATGCTATGGACAGAAACTCAGCAATATTACAGCGATTTAACCCGGCCGACTTTACTCTGACATGCACAGCGAGCCTTATTGCCCGGTGTACTAATAATAGAAATACCAGACCCAAAAGCTAAAAAGAAGATGCGGACCTTCTTTGAAGAATATAAGCACATGATTAGGCAGGAAATCGGTTGCCCAAATTTTTCAATCTGACCTTACTACTCCGTAGACGCTAAGCGACGGCACCTTAGAAACCTCGTTCATGTTGGCGTTATAGTAGTATCACCTGCATCGCTACATCTTGTAGCCAGGTACCACGGTGAGATCTTATACGGACAGCCGGGCCAACCGCTTTTGAAGGCTATAGTATATGCTGGCTGAAAGTGAGCATTTTGATCAGAACAAGTTGTCCAAGGTACTGGCTGATCCAGCAAATTTGGCACAGGTCTTGCAGAACTTTTGATCCAAAAAGAACAAAATAAGAACATCACCAAATGAGCACAATAATAGCACCTTTCATGCAGAATAACGATCTGGCGTGAAGTCAGGCACGTTCTCCCTCAGTACAAAATAACTTTTGCTTTTGGCACATCAATGTGCCACTTATCCAGTCCCGTTCGGGGTCTCATTTTCCTTGCCACTCGCCGTTGCTGACGCTGCTGACGCCGCTGCCTCAGCCTTCTCCTCTAGCCTTTGGATATCGAC
The DNA here is from genome assembly GCF_000464535.1 of Endocarpon pusillum Z07020. Taxonomy (NCBI): domain Eukaryota; kingdom Fungi; phylum Ascomycota; class Eurotiomycetes; order Verrucariales; family Verrucariaceae; genus Endocarpon; species Endocarpon pusillum. The sequence continues at coordinate 95,320 of NW_006916614.1, forward strand.
CTTTTGCTGCTCAATACCTTCTCGAAAAGCCGCCTTTGTCGCCTTGGGACTCGAATGCGGACTCGACGTGCTTAGCTTCTCTAGAGCTTCCACCTCGGATGGTGAGAATGTGTCTTTCCGCTTGGGGCGGAAGGGGACTGGTGTGCTGGTACGGGAGGTGAGGAACTACAAGACCAGAGATGAGTTAGATGATGATACCTTATGGTGGACCACGCGTTATTCAACAGAGGGTTCATGTAGTGGGCTAGGCTTACCGAGCTCGCTGCACTAAGCAAGGCGATCAAACTCGCTTGGACCACGTCCTCATGAATACCTACACCCCAGACTTTGATGCTAGGGCTTCCACTCGCCATGCATTCGATGTACGTGGCGGCCTTGACGTCTCGTCCTCCTCCAATGGCGTGTTCTTTATAGTCTGCGACGTCCAAGTCGATGCCAAGAGAATGTAGTGCGTTGGCTAAAGACGAGATTGCGCCATTTCCTACGCCAACAATAGGATGCTGTGCTCCATCTATAGCGATGATGCCAGCAAATTGTCGTTTTGAGGTTGATGTGCTTGTTGCTGGTACAGTTTGGACTTGGGGACTTGCTCCTGGTGTACCACGTTCGCCTGGTCCCGAGCTTCGAACAGCGGTGATGTTATAGTCGATCAGAGTAAACCTTGGATTCCTCTTGAGATGGTAGGCGTCCTCGAACAGAGCCTGGATCTCTCTTGGCAGCAGTTCCCGTCCCTTGCGGTCTGCCTCTTTTTGCACAATCTTGCTGAATGCTATTTGGAGACCCCGCGGCAAGTCAAGTTCAAGGGCCCGTTGAATGATCCACGCCACACCGCCCTTCCCACTTTGGGAGTTGACTCTGATTATGGCCTCGTAGTTTCTGCCAATGTCCTGTGGGTCTAACGGGAGGTATGGCATCTGCCATGGATCATCCGGCTTTGCACCCGAGGCTTTGCGGGCATTGAATCCTTTCTTAATAGCATCTTGGTGGCTGCCAGAGAAAGCACATACAACCAATTGTCCGCCATATGGCCACCTTTCGTTGACCGGAATCTTGGTGCTTTCCTCACAGACTCGTATGACCGAATTGATGTCACTAAAATCAATGTTGGGCCAGATGCCCTGTGTGTACAGATTCAGAGCCAGGGTCACTAGGTCAACGTTCCCAGTTCTTTCTCCATTACCGAACAGTGTTCCTTCCACTCGCTCTGCTCCGGCCATTTGTGCCAATTCTGCTGCCGCGATAGCACACCCGCGGTCATTGTGAGGGTGAACTGAGACGCAATATTTCTTTCGTTCGCTCACATGCGTACAGAAGTACTCGATTTGATCTGCGTATACGTTCGGTGTCGCCAGCTCAACCGTAGCTGGGAGGTTAAAAATTAGGGGAGCTTCTTCTGTCGGTTCCCAAGCAGCCTTGACGGCTTCACATATTTTCACCACAAATTCGGGAGAAGTGTCAGAAAACGTTTCAGGTGAGAACTCATACAGCCACTCAGTCTGAGCGTAGGGTGTATCCTTCGGCGCGTCCTTCGTCAGGCTTCGTGCAAGTTCCGTACACTTCACTGCAAGCGCAATGCTCTCCTCTTCCGACATGCCAAAAACTATTCTTCGGAAGCATTCGCTCGTTGCAAGGTATAAATGCAAAATAGCTTTTTTGGCACCTTCCAAGGATTCCACTGTCCTTCGTATGAAGTCTTCTCGACAAGGAGATAAAACTTGCAGGTAGACATCATCCGGAACAGCACCTGGCGTCTCGAGCAAAGATCTCGTGAAGTCGAAGTCGGTTTGCGAAGCTGATGGAAAGGATATTTCGATTTCTTTATAACCCAGCCCAACGAGCATCTTGAAGAAGCGCGTCTTTTGCTCACCGTCCTGGTAGAGCAACAAATCAGCCTCATGCTCAGTCCTATGCTATTTGTCTCGTACCATGGGATCTGCCAAGCTCTGGTTTCCATCTCTTAAGTCGGTTGCAAGCCACCTTGGTGGTTTGTCGTTCGTTCTGGAGGGCCATTGCCTGTTTGGCAGGTCCAACGGCTTAAACTGTTTGTACTTCCTCCACGGCTCACGTAACCTGTCGATTTCTGGTCAGCTCTAGACTAGAAAGCTAACTGTTATAGGGAAGACAAACATAGGCATTTCCGCGATAAAAAAATGTAGTATGGCACTCTCGGTTATTGACAGACGCAGAAAACAGACAGCAAAAGCTGAAGCACACGGGCGGCTTTCGGATGCGTGAGATAAAACGTGGGATGCTACCCTAACCAATTGAAAGCTTTGGTGAATTGAAGGGCGTGAAAAAAGAGGATGGTGCCCAAAGAGACTCAGACCCCGCAGACGTAGGTCAAAGGGCGGGGATGACCCTTGCGGCTGCTGAAACAGCGCCACGTATTTAGGGGATACATGACTAATTGTTAGGAGCGAGCTTATAACTTTTTAGCTCAAAGTATTCCGGGAACTAAGGCAAAAAGATCTGGCTTCTTCAAAGGCCGTGTCTCTGTAACTAACAAAGTCTTGAACTGACTCCCCCCGGAGTCGGACCAGGGCACTGATACCATGATCGGGAAGGTCCGCAGCTTTGGTCACAAGTGTGTAAGATGAAGCTTCATCCATTGCATCTGTGGTCGTTCATTCTGGGTGGGTTTGCGCTTTCACACCATCATTAGGGCATATGCTCATATTGACTTTGTCTAGCCGTTCTCTCCTTTTCGCGAATAATACAAGCTTTCGGTGCAGAGCAACATGAAGTGCCTGATATTCGATGGCAGCCCCGAGCAGAGCCACCTAGTCACGGTACTGTCCCTTCAAGAGCACAGCGTGACGAGTTTGAGGACTTGGGAGGTGGGTTTCGGTTTGAAGAATGCTAGGATTCTCAGCTAATGATGCTGGAGGACACGACGCAGTTCACGCAATATGGCACCACTTACAAGAAATCGAGGATGCACGGAGGGACACCTCCAGCTCATACCAGCCACGGGGACTAATAGGAAGTGCATGGGACTACGCCAAGATTGTTTTTCGACTTTTATTCATGAACAGCCCCTCTAGAGATCATGCCTTGTCCGATAGACAACCTTCAGCGGTAAGCGGTGACTTGGCTCGAAGCATCAACATCCTTAAGCATGCCGCCGCGCTCGACGACTCAGACGCGATATTTCTGCTGGCTGAAATGAGCTTCTACGGAAATTTCTCTCATCCACGAGACTATCCGCAGGCCTTCGACTACTACTATAAACTTGCATCTTCAACCGGCAACAATACAGCTCAATACATGCTAGGGTTCATGCACGCAACTGGCGTTGGTGGAGCGGTAAAGCGTGACCAAGCCCAAGCCTTGCTTTATCATACTTTCGCAGCCGAGCAGGGAAACATCCGATCCGAGATGACAGTTGGTTATCGCCACCATTCAGGCATTGGTACAGCAAGGAATTGCGACAAGGCCGCTCATTTTTACAAGAAAGTTGCAGACAAGGCAATGGCATACTGGAGGTCAGGACCGCCAGGTGGTCGAAACCTGGTAAAGGAAGCCTATCGCTGGGCTGATGAGGCTGGTGGCGTCTATGGTGAAGGTGCTAGCGTGTCTAGTTCTGGACTCAATGCCAATCGAGATAGAAGCAGTCATGCCAGCACGGATGATATCATGGAATACCTCGACATGATGGCAAGGAAAGGGGATTTGAAAGCAACCTTCAGTCTGGCAAAGATGTACTACGAGAACAGGAACTCGAGACACAACGTCAGAAAAGCACAACGACTCTTCATCAAGATCACCAAGCAGTATTGGGATAAGCAGGGCAAAATCATTTCTAGCGGACCAAAAGGAATTGATAGGATTGCTGCAAAAGCCGCTGCATATATTGGCCGGATGTATCTCCGTGGCGAAGGTTGGGAGCAGAATTATGAAAAAGCTGCTACCTGGTTCCGACGAGGCATTGCCAACGGAGACCCTCTGTGTCAGTACTTGATGGGGGTTATGTATCGTGATGGTCTCGGTGTTCCAAAGGACTCACTCAAGGCTGCCTCGTTCTTCAGAGTTGCAGCCGATGAAGATATTGCAGCGGCACAGTCGAACCTCGGCATACTATTCCTTGACCAAGGAGAGCTGGAGACTGCTGGCCAATATTTTGAGCTTGCAGTGCGTCATGGTCATTTAGAAGCATTCTACTATCTCGCCGAGCTGGCCAATAAAGGTATCGGTCGAGAAAGACACTGTGGCATGGCAACAACATATTACAAGATTGTGGCTGAAAGTGTCGAAGAGATTCACTCTTCCCTTGGTGAAGCAAATCAAGCATTCGAGAGAGGAGACTTGGAGACTGCTCTGGTAGCATCGATGATGGCAGCAGAGCAGGGCTCCGAGGCAGCGCAGGCCAACGCAGCTTATTTGACTGACGTGCAAACTTCAGTGCTCAACGTACCAACCATATCCATCTTTAGTTCCACACTAAATCGACCAGCTTCAGCTGTTCGGGATGCCGCACTTGCACTCATCTACTGGACCCGTTCTGCCAAGCAAGCAAATATCGACTCACTGTTAAAAGCGGGTGATTACTATCTCTCAGGCTTCGGAACTTCAAATCCAGATCTCGAAAAGGCAAGTACATGTTATCATACTGCCGCAGAGATACACCATTCCGCCCAGGCACTCTGGAATTTTGGTTGGATGCATGAAAACGGCTTGGCCGTTGAGCAAGATTTTCACATGGCGAAACGATATTATGACTTGGCTCTAGAGACCAACTCAGAAGCCTATCTGCCCGTCAAGCTGGCCTTAATCAAGCTCCGTGCACGAAGCTTCTGGAATACCCTCACAGGAGGAAAGGTCAACAGCATCCAAGCCGAGCCGGCAGAAACCAAGAAATCTCGCACGTTATCCGAGTGGGTCGCGCACTTTCTGGAGTATGCGGATGAGGAGTTAGAGGAAGGAGCTGAAGGTACCAGACTGGATGATTTGGAGCTCGAATCAGCCGCCTTTGGTAACGACGCCATGCCAGGAGGCGACGAATCGTATTATGAGGAAGTTGATGACGGGTTGCTGGAAACACTCATCATTATCGGTATCGCCGCTACCCTCGCATTTTTGGTGTACTACCGTCAACAGCGCCAATTGCAGCAGAGAAGAGCGGTACAGGGTGGGAGGATTGCACAGAATGTTCCTGGTGCTGTGGCTGCTGCGGCGGCTGCTCCGGGCCAGGCGGCTGTACCGCTGCCTACAGGTGCACCACAATCACAGCAGCAAGAGCAAGAGCAGCAGCAGCAGCAAGGTGTGATGGAAGGAGATGATGGTGGCTTCTTCCCAAACCCTGGGGATCCAGATTATGCTGCTTGGGCTGCTGGGGGTGTCGGTCACTAGGGTTGGTGATAGGCAGCAATCCTGAATATGATGTCTCTTACCCTTCAAATTTATTCTCACTGAATATGCCATTCTGCTTGTAATTGTGAAGTAGTTTGGGGGCTAAAAGGGTGCCTGAACCAGAGGGAGCAACATAGAGCTATTTCTGTTGTTAGCCCTTAGTTAGAAATAATTCCCCGTACCTTGTATTACAATATTAGGCAGGAGTATTGCTCACCAAGAGTGATCAGGTATCTTTGGTGCAGAAGTAGTCTTCAGAAGAAACTGACCAGATGAAGGATGTCAGTGGTGTCTCTTAGGTTTCAACAATAATTGCCATCATTCGAAATGCCCGATCATTCCGACTGCCAGTATCCCCAAGAGAGACCGTTCATGTCAACACTCGCCTTGTTAAGGAGCCGGGTACAGCAAGGGTGTCAGAACTGTAGACTGATCTGGCAGGGCATTGAAGAATTCGCTGATGACAAAGTCCGCGAGGATGGAAAACTGTGCGATGACAATGCGGAAGTCTGGGTCCGCCAGAAGGTAGTTAATGTCACATGGACTCAGGTCGACTCGTCACCGTTGCGCCTGGAGTTTTTCACCGACTCCAACGAAGGTATATCCCATCTGAGACTGTTGAGGTCTGGTTCAGGTCGCTCATTCATTTGCTAACATTGGCAGGTGTGTTCCCCGCCTGGTGCGACCTACAACCGTTACCAATAGTATCAGAACCTGCTTCAAAAGCATGCTTCGATACCATAAGACGGTGGATTGATGAGTGCTCTACAGAACACGCTCGTTGCCACTCTGATGCTTCCGGTCCACTTCCCCATCGTGTCATTGACGTCCGGGGCGTCTCCGGTACTAGTGATGTCTTTCTTTATGAGAGTCATCATGAAGCAGCTAGATATATTGCTTTGAGCCACTGCTGGGGCCGGCAGCCGCCTTTAACAACAACGAAGGCCACTTTGTTGGAGAGAAAATTTGCTATTCGATGGACAACTTTACCCCAAACTTTCCAGGACGCTATTTCCATTACTCGAGAATTAGGTGTACAGTATCTATGGATTGATTCTTTGTGCATCCTTCAAGATGATGAAGGTGATTGGGTAACCGAGTCCGCGCAGATGGATCAGGTTTACAAGAATTCGTGGATTACGATTTCGGCGGCCGGAGGAGCCCACGCAAACCACGGCTGTTTTCGAAGAGTGTCTAGGAGAGAAATCCTAGTGTTGAAAGTCCGCAACCAAAAAAATGACGTCCTGTCTTCTATTTTGATTCGAAAGCAAATTCTGGTCGATGCAATGTACGGGACTACCGGCACGGACTTTGTTCCCACCGTTTCAATATTTACACGGGCGTGGACCTTTCAAGAGCGTCTGCTTTCAAGGAGAGTGCTTCATTTTATGCCGGACAAGATGTTCTGGGAGTGCTATTCTCAAGAGCTCTGCGAGTGTGGACATGCAGCCGCTCGGTTTAATTCATATTTAGGGATGCCACCCGACCTCGTCAAATTTTTGAAGCGAGACCACATCCGCGCTGTTGCAAATGATCCTGAACTGGACTTCACGGATATCATGGCCCAATGGTACACACTTGTGTCTCAGTATGTGCAGCGAACGCTGACATTTGAGACCGATAAACTGCCAGCTTTTTCCGGGGTAGCAAAACAATTTCAAGAAAAGAACAAACTAGGTACTTATTTGGCTGGTCTCTGGTCTGTAGACCTTCTCAAGGCGCTCCTCTGGTATCGTTCGGTTAAGGGGACGTGGAAATACTTACCCCATCTGTCTGAATCCCTTGTTCCATCATGGTCGTGGGCCTCAATCAGCGGAGCTTGGGAGCATGATCAGATAATGGGCGACCTCGCGACAGAGACTGCTCAGGTCATTGATTTCAGCTGTACACTGGCCAGCGAAGACCCAACGGGTGCCGTATTGGGCGGGTACATCATATTGAGCGGCTATTTAGCCTCAGCGTTGCTTAGATTTCGAGAAGGAGATCCTAGCATCGGTGCCAGGGAGAGATTTCTTGTTCAAGATGCACTAATCGTACAGGGCGACTCTGTGCGTCCCTTCGACGCAGACTACCTTTTAGAGGAAACTTCGCCCTCCTTGGCTTCTGGACAAGCCGTATATTTGCTTCAGATCGCGGTCGAGAACAATCAGGATGGTGTAGGACCAAATTATTTTGCACTCGTCCTTAACAGGATACCGAATTCACCGATGGTGTATCAGAGGATTGGCCTATGTTCTATTCCTGATATATGGTTCGGCGAAGCTCTCAGAAATGAGATCACAATTGTATGAGGGACGACGAGTCCGGACGACAGAGATGTGCAGATCGGATATGATGGGAAGGCTGAAGGCGAAGGCGAACTGGGAAGGATAAGAAAGATAATTATGTAAAAGCTAAAAAAGTGAGAAGAATGGATAAAATCTGTGTGGAGTTTTGGAACCAGACGTACCCTCGTCTCTATCCTCCTCCTCCTCCTTTTTCACCATCCATCAAAAGGAAACTAAATAAGACTTACCAAGACTTAACTCAATAACCATTTCTACTGACCATAATGTAACTACAGCATCATCCGCATCAAAACCGACCTGTATCTTCAATCAGTTTAAAACAAGAAGAAGAAGAAGAAGAAGAAGGCATCATCAAGGGAAAGGTCGGGTTTGTTGAAAACCAGATTGTGAAAGAATTAAGGCAAGGTCACTGCCTGAAAATCAATAAATGTCGTCCCTTCCTGTCTCTTCGCAACCTGAAGCAGTAGAATCATGCTCTCTCCTGTTATCTGCAGTATTATATAGTATTCTGCTTATTATTATGAAAGTACTCTGTAGTTTAGGGCGTGATAAGGACCCTAAACCCAGAGGGAATAATACAAGTTATTTTCTATTATTAGCCCTTAGTAGAAATAATTCCCTATACCTCGTACTACAGTATCAGGCAGGAGTATTAGTCATCAAGGTTGATCTAGTATCTTCTGTGTAGAAGTAGTCTTCAGAAGAAGCTGACCAGATGAAGGATGCTCAGTGGTGACCTCTTCACCGCTTTGGAGTTGGGTATGACAGAAAGATGTGCTCATGTTAATCAAGGTCAGCGGAAAGTATCCTTTTCTGGGCATCAGATACCAAGTTACTGCCCACAATTTAAAGCTTTCTGGTCGAAAAATGGGCCAATCTTACGCCATAATGGTGGATAGCCTCTCGTGGCTCACTGAGCGCGTTGAACATGTTGAATAACCCCTTCTCAGGGGATACGTCATGCGTACAGGGCTGACAGGGGTATCTGTATGAGGGTCGTTAATAACAATTTTACTATTTAGGGCCGCGCTTACATTCATTATGCCCTCCTATCGTAGTACTTCTGCCTCATACCTCAGTACACGTAGTATCGTGATTGGCTGGATACCCAACCAATTAGCATGCTCATTCGATGAGCAAATCTCTCTTGTAGCCCATCCTCCGCATGTGGCTTGCACTAGGGCAAGGCGGAAGTCAGGACTCCTGCCAAGATGCCCTATGCTACTTCGCATAACCAAATTTCTTCGATCACATCGACGTATTCAGGACTGGGGATTTTGGGGTCCAGAATGATACGCGACCCTATCCCCTATATACATCCGCGACTCGTGTGTAATTGAATCGCCTTCGAAACATGTTATTCCGTCAAAGATTTTGCCCGTCCAAAGGATAGGATGTTTCTGTACCCGCGCCTACTCTTGATCGTGTGGCTTGTTACTCGCACCGTTTGTGGTGCTGTGCACGTTGAGCTCAATGATGGCCAGATTCTGGCTGTTGATGATGAGCAGAATGTAACTCCGACTGTTGACAGTGATCCGGGTGATCCAGTCTTTGGTGGCCTCACCTTACGAGACCTTTTCGGCCGCCAGTACTGTTCCGCCCCTGGCCAAAATGTCATCTGTGGATATGGATGCTGCCCGAATAACAATTACTGTTGTGGAGGTTCCAGCTGTATTGACACCACATCCAGGATATGCTGCAGGAACGGGCGGCAATGTTATAAGGGTGGCGATTGTTGCTCTGATGGGAATTGTGTAAGCAATCTTCGCCGTTGTTTGCTAATAAAGGGGCTGGTAAAGAGCTGCACCAATTCAAATGCTGATCTCATCATGAACAGTGTGATCCCGGCAATTATTGTGTGAGAGACCTCGATACAGGTCGAGTTGGGTGCCTCCCCTACGGCGGAGGTGGCTCTACCAGCATTCAGGCATCCTTGACGACAACATTCACCAGCACTACCCAACCGCCTGCTTCCTCCTTTACTTGCAATGAGTAAGCAATCCAACCAAGGGCCTCCATTTGTCTACTGCTCTAACCTCCAATCACAGTGCGGGCTACCGCCCATGCCCTGACGAGCGCTTCTGCTGCCCATCAACCGCCTACTGTTACTACAACACACAGAACGAACCCAGATGCTATCGAAACAGCTACTATACCTTCTACTATTCCTATTCCTGGTCCTTTTCCTACGGCATCCGCTGGTTCACCACAACCACCACTTACTACCTGAACGGTGCCACAGTCCCCGCCATCGCCACACCGCCAGTTCCAACCACACCTCCTCCTGAAGCTGAAATCAGCGCTGCTGTGTCAGCTCCATCAACAACCCCGTTGAGCCTCACATCTGCTGAGTCGCTCTTATCGAGTTCTGATTCTCCAGGGTCGGCGCTTCCTGCTGGCGTTGTCGAAGAATCGCAAGATTCCACGCCTTTCACTTCCAGAACGTCATCGTCTTCTTCGGCCACTGCAAGCAGAACATCCTCTGCTCTCACATATGGAGGAGCCAGCAGCAAGGCACACAAGCTATTGATGGCAGGGTGGATGACCTGGGCTTGGATGGCGCTTGTTTGTGGAGTTTTCTTTATGGTATGATGTGAATCTAAGCATGGAATTTAGTACTTGATATATATGGCTGAGGGTATGGATATTGGCTTAACTACGTTCTTGGGATGATGCACCAAGAGCAGGAACGAATGGAAGGACAACCGATCTGAAAGGAGTATTGATTTGGTTTTCTGTGCCCTTGACGGGAAAATATGTACTTGAAATTTCGTCATAATCCAGCATTTGAAAATCCTAGTATTCTCTCACGAGTAAACACATGGAGGACATCAGTCCATCCGCTTTTTATATTGATTCATTGGTCAATGACCTCAAGGACTCACATGCAATGTTTTTTTTTTTTTTTTCAAGAAAGAAGATATCTCTAGTAATCAGAACGTGAGCATGCAAAGGGTGCCAGTTAAGCCAACCAAGGATTGTTTGTACACACTACCGGATATTCCTCATGTGTCCGAAACTTTTGTAAAACAAAACTTCCAACAACAGCAGGGACGAGGAAGGCACCAGGCAAGCATACAAACGACTCTTTGTATTTTGAAAAAAAAAATTAAGAAAATTCGCAGAACCACAGCTAAGTACTACTTCATAGGGGGGAGGGGCATTCGTAGATCAACAGGTCGCAGAAGGGTGGTTAACTCGGTCACGAGAAAAGATGAAAGATCCATTTCAAGTGTTGCATGATCCTCCGGAGTTACAAACAAAGAGAGTTAGCCAGGAGGGGGTGGGGAGTGGGGGCGGTATCTTCCGGCATTTGCTGGACGCTACTCAATCTTTCGAAGATTCCCCGTCCCGTATACGGCGGACTGTTATTGGGTTAACGACACATCAAAATTTTGAAATTGAAAATCAGTTTTGAGGTTGTAACATGACCACACAATCATGACCAAAGAGCCAAATGGCATTTGTATCATGGAATTACTACTGTCAAAGTGTCATAGTAGCTTTTTAGAGTGAATAGTAATAGTCTATCTGTACCTGGACCGGTGCGTTAGGGTCTTGAGGTTGGTTGTGTACACAGAATGCGCATACAGAATCCGCAGAATCCGCAACAGAATGTGCAGAATGTGCAGAATTCGTATAGAATCCACTTAATACGCAGAATTCACAGAATGTGCAGAATCTATAGCAGAATACACAGAATCAGCAGAATCCGCAGAATGCGCACACAAATCCACAGAATCCACACAATACACAGAATCCGTAGAATCTGTAGAATTCGCACAGAATCCACTTAATACATAGAATGCGCTGGATGCGCTGAATACGCTGAATCTGTAAAATCCACGGAATCCGTATACAGAATACATAGAATCCACAGAATGCACAGAATGCGCGGAATACGCAGATTTCATTAAAAGGCTAGTCTTTTATGGCACTTTATTGTTAGAAGTAGTAGCAAACAGCGTACGGAGGTGTCAATTCACTTGATTGAGTTACTCCTATCAAGAGGAGCATTTGCTCATACTAATAGCTATAGAAGCGCATTACTGTAACAGCTCAGAAACAGCATTTGGCGTTTAATTCGTATAGCAATGCTCACTGCCATAAATAACAGGGCGTAACAGTTACAAGAGCGTTTCGCGCGTTTTGCATGCGGGGACCCTTGTACCATCATGCTAATACGTAACAGATACGTATCATATACGCAGGGATTCTGACATTTATAACTGTAATACATAAGAGAAGTGCCAGTAGCCGTGGTCAACGATTGGTCCCCCTAGGGGGTCCCCACCCCCGGCAGGGGTATACCCCTGCCTAGGGCCACTCGCCTCGCATACCAGCGTAACGAGCATTTTTCTACGCGTTCGAACGCGTTGTAGCATTTTGTGTATATCTCCATCAAAACATGGCTGATTTGAATGAGGCTTTGGATATAGCAGCTCACAGAGCTGCTGATGAGATATTTCGACTTCGAAGCCGCGGAGAGAGAGTGAACGTTGCAGCAACTGCTCGCGAATATGGGGTAGATCGAATGAGAGTCGTACGACGAATGAAGGGCGTAGGGCCTCGAACAAGTCGAATTCCTCCGAATCGCAAGCTAAATGCTGTACAAGAAGCAGCTCTTTTGCTGTATATCCAGAATTTGGATGATATAGGCCAATCCCTACGTCTAGATCAGCTTCGCAGTACAGCAAACTCGATTCTTAAGCAAAATCATACCAGAGAAGATCCATCACCTATTGTAGGCGATCACTAGGCTCAACGCTTTCTTGAACGTTATCCTGCGCTTCGTAGGATGAAACAGAAGCCTTTAGAGCTTGAGAGAAAGCTTGCTCATGATCTAAGGGTATTTTCGAACTGGTTTGAGCGTTTTCAACAGCTTCGTACAAAATACGGAGTTGTAAATGAGGATATCTGGAACTTTGATAAGACTAGATTTCGAATCGGTATGAGCAAGAGTCAGTGGATAGTGACCTTTTCGACTTCTAAAAGGTCCTATCTTGCTTCTGATACTTGTAGAGAGCTTGTTACCTCTATAGAAGCTGTCAGCGCTGGAGAAATAGCTATCCAACCGATGCTCATTCTATCTGCAAAAATGCATTTAGAGCGCTATTTCTCTGATCTTGAAGATGACATACTTTTAGGGGTTTCAGAAACTGGATATAGCAATGATGAGCTTGCGTACAAGTATATTCATTATTTTGATGCTCAAACTCAGAAGTATCAAAAAGGTATTTATCGAATTCTAATCTGTGATGAATATAAAAGCCATTTTACTCGCGAGATTCTCGAATACTGCGAGCAGCAGAATATTCATATCTTCGCTCTACCTCCTTATACTAGCCATATTTTTCAACCGCTTAATGTTGTACTATTTCAGCCGTACAAGCATTTTCATGCTAGAGCTGTGGATCAAGCAACTCGTACAGGATGCTCGAACTTCAACAAAGTCGAATTTCTACACGCAATTTCAAGCATTCGAAAAGAGACATTCAAAAAGAACTCAATTCTATCCTCATTTCGAGAGTGTGGCCTGGTTCTATATAACCCATAAGTTGTGTTATCAAAAGTGCAAGAATTCTAATCTCCTTCTGCTTCAAATCGATCAACTACCCCTTCAGAATCCTCTTATTCAGCTCCTACAACCCCCTATACCGCTCGTACGCTTCAAAAGCAAGCTGATCAACTCGAAAAAGCAACTCCGAGCCGTATCAAGTCGCTTCAAGAGAAGTTTATTAAAGGCGCTCTTGCCCAGGCCAAAAATGGGATACAAATAAAGCAACAGCTTGCAGAAACAACTGCTGCAGCCAGAGAACGAAAAGAACGCCGTGCTCAAACTCGACGTCAACTACAAAGAGGAGGTACTCTTTATGCTCATGAAGCAAGAAATATGATCAAACAACGCGCTGAAGAAGGGGGTAATCAGCTTGATCGAGCGCTGGCTCGGGAGGATCAACTGCGTACAGCGCTTCAAGCAGAGCAGCTACGGAGTCAATATTTGGCTAGAGGATTCGCAGGAGATTTGTATACAGCTAATCGTCAAGATAGCATCTAAAACGCTCAAATAGGCAATGTATGATGCTTCTTCTAATATGTATACAGAAAAATGCTCATTACGCTGGTATGCTCATTACGGTGGCCACTACTCGCCGGAGGCGAGTGGCCCTAGGCAGGGGGACCAATCGTTGACCACGGCTATATGGTGTGAGAGAAGAGTTGGGTGGCCCTTTGTGAGAGCGCTTTGTGATTTTCGAATCCAAAATTTTGATGTGTCGTCAACCCAATACTGTGCATTGCGAAAGTGTTGCAATTCCTTGGCGCTACCCTCGAATTGCTGGCGCCGCGGGGCAGAATTGCGGTGAGATGTAGGAATAGCTCCCTAGGGCCGTAGAACGCGTAGAAATTGCTTGAAATTGCTCATAGACCTCGCTGACGCCCTTCTCTTGCCCTATCTCAACTGCTGGCCCTTGGTGTTGAGTTCGCGATGAGCAAACTGCGCTTTTCGAAGTCGACCGTCGACGAAATGGCCCTTTTGCTTGCTACAGGCGTAGAACCACGAGAAATAGCTTATAGATTTCGATGCCACGCTTCAACTGTGGGCCGAATCCGGCAGAATATTGATACGTTCGGAGAGCCACGGCCAGCGCCTCAAGCGAAGATGGGTAGGCCGCAAAAAATCACTCCAGAGGCGCTT
>NW_006916614.1:109690-111223 GCF_000464535.1 Endocarpon pusillum Z07020
GTTTCTAGATGAGGAGTATGATATAGAAGTATCGAAATCAACTGTCTGTCGAACGCTGGCAAAGGAGAAGATTACACAGAAAGCTGTTAGTACTGTATCACTCTAATTCGCACAAATTCGGACTTACTTTGTAGATTGAGCGTCAAGCTGCTAAGCGAGATGAAGACTTGCGAGACTACTATAGAGCTCAGATATGCGAAGTTCGTGCTGAGGAGGCTATATTCGTCGACGAATCGGCTGCGCATGAGCGCACAAAAGACCGTAAAAGAGGTTGGTCTCTACGCGGCGTACTGTGCAGAGTAATAGTACCAAACGGGCGCTCAAGGAGATGGAGCATCTTGCCAGCTATAGGGATTAACGGCTATCTCGACTATGAGATATACCACGGCAGCTTCTGTATTCTGGGCCACAGTCAGTGCTGATTATAAATAACTATAGCGCTTATCATAATTAAGTAAGCTCTTAATGCTATATTTACTATTAATACTAATATTTGTATATAGGAGCTAAGAGATATATGCCGAGAGACAGGCGTTTAATTAATATATTTATCTCCTTACTCTCCTGACTTTAACCCTATTGAATTCTTGTTTTCTCTGTTAAAAGCATAGATGAGACGGAATAGAGAGCTTGCAGGGCAGTTTTCTGACTAGTATAAGGGCTTTTTCTATCTTGCTGTGCAGCTCTGTAGCGTTGAGAAGTATACAAAGAATTATTTTTGCTATTGTCATTTTTGCGTTAACAAAACCACTATTGATATGCCTTATAATACGCTTGAGGCGCTATAAAGCTATAGAGAGATAGTACGGATAAAGAGTTATTGATTAATAATATAGAAGTAGTAATAGCTGCTATAATTAAGCTATAATTATTAAAAAGTAAACTACTATCTTAATAGAATTTATAATATTGAGTTATAATATCCTGCTAAGCCTAAGTCTTAGCACAGATTTCCTGTTTAAGCAAAATTTTAGAATTAAATTCTGTGAGCTTATATATGCGCTAGTAACTTAAATACACTCTAGTAATTAAATTTTTGTGTATTCCTATACAAAATAAATGATAATACATATAAACTTAATATATTACTCAACGTCTATACATACTCCTTAACGCCAACTATCCTTTATCTACGAGCTTAGAGCTCCTCGCCTCTGCTCTCCTCAGGTATATTAAAATCAAGCTCACTCAGGAGATGCTCTGTAACCTCGTTAACGGCCTCCGGATGCTGTAGATGCCATATTTTGTCGTTTTTTAGCAAATCCATCTTGATACTAACGTCAATACTAATATCCTTCCATTCTTCGTTGCTCAAACTAGCCAAATCCGAAAAACCCACGCCAGCACTTATCAGCAGGTCCTGTGCACGGTTAAATACAGCACGACGCGCAGGCCGAGCACGGATTCGAGCCTGAATGAAGGCGAGTAGTCGGGCATCCTCATCTCTGGCCTGTGGGATAGGGCTACTTGGCAAGGGTAGCGCTGACGCTGGCGCTATAGCAGATGGAACTGGGGTCTCTATATCTGTATCTT
>NW_006916614.1:112095-157030 GCF_000464535.1 Endocarpon pusillum Z07020
ATCCTGCGCGTTTTCTTCGTCTAGAAATTCAAGCTCTGAGGAGGGTGGAGCAGTTGATACATCCTCTTGACGGCGCAGAGAGATAGGCTGCGTTGATACAGCTCTTTTACGCCCTGCTGGCCCTGCTGGCCCTGCTGGCCCTGGAGAACCCTTTTCGGAGGATCTCTTAGAGCCCTGAGATGCTACAGACTCCTCTCTAACCCTCAAAATCACCTTCTGCGCCCCTGTTGACTGTGCAGAGGCTGGCGGGGTATCTCTATCTGCGTCATCAAGGCGCCGTGGGGCTCTCCCTGCGTTTGAACGCTTCTCGCGATTCAACACCATGGTTTTCTATCTCGAAATTTCGGCAGCAAGGTCACAAGAGAGTCAATTTTACTATCTGGGCAATTTTTGGCATTCTACTACGATAATTAGGTGGTAAATGGCCATCCTCTGCCCACACCGCAATTCTGCCCCGCGGCGCCAGCAATTCGAGGGTAGCGCCAAGGAATTGCAACACTTTCGCAATGCACAGTAACAGTCCGCCGTAATTTTGAACCCCTCTTAAACGATCGTCAGCGCTAATTGCCACACTGGATAGCAATTGGAAGGACAATGTCTACCCCAAGATTCGCGTATGGTGTAGGCCACTCGCAAAGCGAGGGGCTTACAAGGATGCAATTCCTGTAAGTGGGGCTCGAAGAGCTCCATCTATTGGGCCACAGGTAAGAATGCCAACTCTGATCACTACTTTTAGTTCGTCATGTCAGACGCTCAGCCTCTGCTGCCTTGGCCCCGGCAGCCTGTTAAGTTTCCAATACCTTCTTGACAGCAGCATGTGGCGATTCATAATTCTTGATACTGATGTACTCTAGACTGTCTATGGTAACTTAAACTGTTACAGCTTGAATTAACAGTACCCACTGTGAAAAATAACACGCCTCTCCCTCAGATTAGGCATAAACCTAGATCCCGCCCTCTTATCGCCGCAGCTTCATACGATTTGGAGCTCCTACGACCACTGATGCCTCCGCTTCCGGTCGATAAATATCATGTGGGTTTGATATGTGCGCTGAAGACCGAAATGGCGGCAGCTCGGGCCGCCTTGGACGAGGAACATGGAATGGTTATGGTCAAAGACGTGCAGGATCATAACTCTTACTTTGCGGGACGTGTTCACGAACATAACGTGGTCATCGCGTGCTTGCCTGCAGGCGTCGATGGCACCGCGGCGGCAGCCTCCGTTGCCAAGGATATGGTGAGAACGTTCAAAGCCTTAAGATTTGGACTAATGGTCGGCATCGGAGGCGGTATACCCGACTTGGATAAAGATAAGGACATTAGACTGGGAGATGTGGTAGTGAGCCAGCCGATGGGCACCAATGGCGGTGTGATTCACTATGACAAAGGCAAAAGCTTGGAGGGAGGGAAATTCCAGCAAAAAGGGTCTCTCAATGCGCCACCGTCTGTGCTCCTAACAGCGCTAAATGCCCTACAAGCAGATCATGAGTTGGAAGACAGTAAGATGTCCACTTATCTTATTGAGATGTTCAAACGCCGTCCTAAGATGCGAGCAACCGGCTATGCCTTTCCGGGTACGGACAAAGACTGTCTGTACCAGGCTAATTACCCACATTCGATAGGCAGCGATACTTGCGACCAGTGTGATAAGGCTCACGAATTACATCGCCGGAGTCGCAGTAGCACGGAACCACAGGTACACTACGGAATCATTGCATCGGGAAATCAGGTGGTCAAAGATACCGCTGTGAGGGACCTTCTCCGCGATGATTATGGTGCCCTGTGCGTCGAGATGGAAGCGGCGGGGCTAATGAATAATTTTCCATGCCTCATTATTCGAGGCATTTGCGACTATGCCGATTCCCATAAGAATAATGCCTGGCATAGATATGCGGCGGCCACTGCAGCAGTGTATGCTAAAGAGCTACTGATCTATGTATCAGCAGAACAGATCTCCAATGAGAAACCAATCAACCAAGTCTTAGGTAAGTGATTGGTCTAAACTCCTATTTAGAAGTGTCGTACACTTTAGCTCAATGGTGTATACCTCTTATAACAATATTGTACCATCTTGAGCACCTCCCAACGTTGACTTATAATCCAGATATTGTAAAAGGCCACATCGAAGCAGCGACAGACCACTACCGCAGGCAAGAGATACAGTACCAGAACGAGAAAGACCGAAAATGCCACCTTGCTTTCAAATTAGACAGTTATGAACAGCAAAAGAATATCCACCCTGATCGGGCTACAGGTACATGTCGCTGGGTCCTTGGGCATGAGAAATTTATCGACTGGCAAGAAGTAGCGCAGATAACCTTCTATGGATATCAGCAGATCCAGGCTGCGGAAAATCGGTCCTCTCCAGATCTCTGATCGACCAAGAGCTTCAAAATACAAATACCCATAGGGTCTGTTACTTTTTCTTCAAAGACAACGAGAAGCAGGATAAACTGAGCATTGGCTTATGCGCTCTGCTCCATCAGCTCTTTGACAGCCAGCCCCGTCTTCTTCGACACGCCGCTACTGCTTATGAGAAAAATGACCATAAGCTAAGTCAAGAAGAAGGCGAACTATGGCGGATATTTCTTGCCGCTACCGCCGATCCAGAGGCGCGTAATGTGACCTGCGTACTAGACGCGTTGGATGAATGTCGAGAGGACGACCGACGGCGACTCATCAACATGTTGTCCCAATTTTACGTAAATTCAGCGTCATCTCGGCGACGAAAAAATTGGCTGAAGTTCCTAGTCACGAGTCGACCTTACGACGACATCCAAAGAAGATTCCAGGAAATGATGTCGTCCCTTCCAGCGATACGCTTGCGTGGAGAGAATGAAAATGAACAGATCCGGAAAGAAATCGATATGGTGATCAGAGGGAGGGTCTCAGAGCTGGCAGTGACGCTAGAGCTCAAAAAAGAGACGAGGAACCGACTGGAGCAAAGGCTTCTGCAAATGGAACATCGCACGTACCTGTGGCTTCATCTTGCTATCGATCATGTATATGAGACGTACAGAAGTAGTCTACGGCCAGACGACGAATCGATCGAATCAGTTCCATCCTCGGTCGAGGCTGCATACGAAAAGATCTTGGAGAAGGTCACAGGGAAGGTGAAAGAGGCGGTGAAAACCATCCTGCAAATCGTGGTGGGTGCCCGTCGTCCGTTAAATACCGGAGAGATGGCTCTAGCCCTTGACATGGCCACCTTATCACATGTTGGATCCGCTGCAGATTTTCGAATTGATAAAGATCACCTGGAGCGGAACATACGCAATTGGTGTGGGTTATTCATATTTATTAACCATTCCAAGATCTATCTCATCCATCAGACGGCAAGGGACTTTCTGATTTGTGAGATCACTATGGCCAGAAATACTGGATGGAAACACCGTTTCGACCGTATCGGCACAGAAACGCTCATGACAAGGATATGCGTCAAATATTTACTATTAAAGGACCTAAAGGAGAACGTCTCGTATGACCGCATTACAGACAGCCGTAATGAGATAGAAGGTAAGAGCAACAAAGGCGACATGAAAAAATTTCTGTCGTACTCAGCAGAGCACTGGCCAGGCCATCTACGAAGTTCAGAAATCAAAGAAAACGATTCCTTCATAACTACCTTACTTCAGCTGTATGATACGACCAGTGAGCGATTTGAATTATGGTTTCGATTATTCTGGGCGACTACGCGTTCTCATGGTTTTCAACCAGAGATGAATGAGCTTCGGCTAGCAGCGTTCAATGGGCATGATATGGTACTCCCAGAGATTTTGATCGACAAGGATAACGTCAACTTGGGCGATCAGGAAGGTCGAACGGCAATATTATGGGCATCAGTAGGAGGTCATGAGAAGGTGGTGCAGATGCTGCTGGACAAGAATGCCGATGTGAATGCTCAAGGGGGACACTATGGCAATGCATTGCAGGCGGCATCAGTAGGAGGTCATGAGAAGATCGTGCAGATAATGCTGGACAAGAATGCCGATGTGAATGCTCAAGGTGGATACTATGACAACGCACTGCAGGCGGCATCAGTAGGAGGTCATGAGAAGGTGGTGCAGATGCTGCTGGACAAGAATGCTGACGTCAATGCTCAAGGTGGAGGCTATGGCAATGCACTACAGGCAGCATCAGCAGAAGGTCACGAGAAGGTGGTGCAGATGCTGCTGGACAAGAATGCCGATGTGAATGCTCAAGGGGGAGGCTATGGCAATGCACTACAGGCAGCATCAGCAGAAGGTCACGAGAAGGTGGTGCAGATGCTGCTGGACCGGGGAGCCAAAGTCAATGCTCAAGGTGGACGCTATGGCAATGCATTGAAGGCCGCATCAGTAGGAGGTTTTGAGAAGGTCGTGCAGATGCTGCTGGACAAGTATGCCAACGTGAATGCTCAACGGGAAGACTATAGCAATGCATTGCAGGCGGCATCAAGGGGAGGTCATGAGAACATCGTGCAAATGCTGGTGAACAAGAATGTCGGGATGAATGCTCAAGATCAAGTATATGGCAATGCGCTGCAGGCGGCATTATCAAGAGGTCACAAGAAGGTGGTAGAGATGATATTGGACAAGGCTGCCGCGGTGAATGCTCAAGGTGAACGGTGTAACAACGCGCTGCAGGCGACATCATCAGGAGGGTACACGAAGGCAGTACAGATGCTAGGCAAGGGCGCTGAGGTGAATGCTCGAGGTTGGAACCAAACACACAAGCATGAGATCTCTTTAGATGTCTATGTCGACCGGGAGAAGCTTTCAACTTATTCTCACTCTGATGAGGTTTGGCATTTGGAATTTTCACATGATGGTACCAAATTGGCAACAGCTAGTAAAGATCAGACCGTCTTGATCTACGAGACCGCAACTTTCACCATATTACATCGACTGACTAGACACGAAGGGGGGGTGACATACGTTACGTGGAGTCCTGACGATTCAAAGCTGATAAGTACAGACGAGAAAGCCCATGTGTGGGAAGTCCCTGTAAGTATCTGCCTCACTTTGTATAGACTCCTGCAAACTAAAAATATGTCCAGACTGGTCGTTGTCTCCGGACGTTAGATTGCTTTGGTCACCGGGTAAGCTCTGCTTCATGGGCACCAGATGGTCATTCCTTCATAACATCAACTTTTGGGGGGGCTTCTTCAATATGCCACTGGAGTGCGAGGCCTTCGGACTTGGGCCAAAATTTGAACACGATCGGCGGTTTAGGTGCACGACACTGTGCGATCACTCCTGATGGTGAACGAATCGTGGTAGCAGGTGAAAGACACCTCTATGTCTACAACGTTCACACCTACGAGAAAGAGTACAGCCAAAAATTTCCTGCCCAATTAACATGCGTAAGTGTCACTCGCGATAGCAACAACATGCTCGTCAATCTGGCTATCGGAGGAGCCAAGTTGCTCGATATTGAGACGGGAAATACCATCAGGACGTTTGAAGGCGCGACACAGGGCAATTATATGATACGAAGCTGTTTTGGCGGATCAGCCGAAAACTTTGTTGTAAGTGGCAGTGAAGGTGAGCCATACAAGGTGATTCCAAAGATTGTTGCACGCGAAATTGATTTTGTCTAGATTCCATGATATATGTCTGGCACAAAGACAACGGCTGCCTCATTCAGAAGCTCAGAGGACATGCATATTGTGTGAATGCGGTTGCATGGAACCCTGGCGACCCTGGAATGTTCGCATCGGCGGGGGATGATTGTCGAGTCAGGATGTATATGCATCACATCAACTATTCTATGGGAACGATTGCTAAATCTGACATATAGATGGTCTTGCTCTTTCTCTGCGAACGATGCCGTCCCTTCATCAGAGAAACGACCAGCCTCCAGTAAGAGTATGGGCAGGTCAAAGGCACCGTCAAATCTTGAGAAATCCAAACCATCTGCAGCCGATGGAGGCTATTCAGGTCTTCGTGATGGTATTGCATCAGACACACCCAAGGCCTGAAATGGATCTATTCTCCTGCTTTGGCTTCTGCACCTGTAGGGGCCGCCACGATGAACAACTCCTGGGAGGTTTATATGGACGTTGATAATGGGCGGCGATGCACTTGGTGCTGACCATTTGCATGCGGTCGATAGAATGACGACTGGGGCTTCTGAGTGGGTAAAACCTGGGATGCTCCAACACGGAACAAAGAAACAAGAGAAGTGCTCGTTTACCGAATTCTGGAAAGCGTACTGACCTCCGCCTCAGTCTACTAGTCAGTTGGACGGAGGAACGAAGATACTGTCTCAGAGCCTGCAAAGACTTTGAACAGCGAGCCCAAGCGCCAATGTCCAACTGACATTGCACGATGACACAAACCGGACTAGGTAAGAGCCGAGACGTATTCGGACCAATGCCTTGCCAACTGACACCACCATCATGATAGGGTGTGGGAACTAATGTCGGTACACCTTGGAAAACATCCATGGATAGGAACTATCAGGCCTCTGATCGAGGCACGCCGACATGCATCGTGGCTGCCGGCACGGCTCCGACCAGCAGGTGAGGCAATCATAACTCTTTGGGAAGTGGTAGTTACAGGACGAGTAGGGCCGTGTACAGGCCGACACGGCCGCAGTTTACCCCTTGATGCCTACATACTCACTAGGTGTGCGTTGGATGGTTCTCTTAGGAGATCTGAG
Organism: Endocarpon pusillum Z07020; assembly: GCF_000464535.1. Lineage (NCBI taxonomy): Eukaryota > Fungi > Ascomycota > Eurotiomycetes > Verrucariales > Verrucariaceae > Endocarpon > Endocarpon pusillum. Next base: position 118,741 of record NW_006916614.1, read on the forward strand.
TCACCGATGGGAGCTCTAGGAGGTGGCAACGCGAGGCAGCCGCAAGGTCCGACAGGTTGCCTTCTTGATAATATCTGGCATTCGAGTATAAAGATCATTTGATGAAGTGACCGACCTTCGACATAGACATCGGATTCGTCCAGCAAGAGTACTGCGTTGCAGTGTTGTTAGGCAAGAAGGTCGTAAATGACGTCCCCGCGAATATGGAGGCCGCCATTCTCGCATCTTAGTAACGCGTACATATGCTCGACTCATCCAGTACCCGAAGAACTTCCACTGTTCATTGATCCGTCGCGAGTGGCCGCTCTCTATTCTGCCTGGTATTTCCCCGTCAGCTTAGGATCCACCGATGCCTTACGTAACCAGATCTTCGTGAAGGCGGTGACTTCAAACCCCGATCCCGACTCGCCGATCGTCAAGCGCACTCACGTAATTCGCAGGAGAAGATTCTTCGAGCCTGTACCTGTGGATCTTGGACGGTTTTGGGACAATGATGATGATGATTCGTCTGGGGGACCAGATGATGATTCTGATGTTGAGATTGTTGGCGTACGGGCTATCGAGGGGCCTGGTGCGGCGGCAGGGAATCCTATTGTGATACAATAAGGTACGTACGAAGCTTTCTTATTTTTGTTAAGCGTTTTGCACCAGCACTGCTTAGTCGTACGGGATGTGTACGACACCCAGATGAGAACTTCTACTTCTACGTAGTATCTGGGACTAGTAGCCGAAAGATGAAGCCAAAGAAGTTCATTATGTAGAGTTAATGAGTTGGTGTGGAGTTGAGAAGTTGGTGCGGAGTTCAAAATTTTGGATGTGTCGTTAACCCAATAACAGTCCGCCGTAGTCCCGTCCCGTCCCGCGAGCACAAAGAGGGCACCGGGGGTAAAGGTTGGGAAACCGGGCTCAACATTTTTTAAGAGAACGAACAGCAATGCTACATCAGTGAACCCTTCATCAAGAGCCAATTTTTAAATGTTTGTTGTCCTCATCATCTTGCTCTATACGGCGAGATAATAACCTAGTTTTCGTACCTAAATCTTGATCGCGCCTTAGCACCCAGTTGGGTTGGTCGGTTATTATGTGCCGCACTCTACTGGCTTCTATACAGTGAGTAGCGTCTCAAAACACCGTCTTTAGGGGACTGGCGCCGTGACCGGATTTTGGCTGATGCTGATATCGAACGTACAATGCAACTGTACATCTTAATACTCCGTATGCCTTCTTCAAGACACCCGGGTAAATACCAGTCCCCCAAAATTGTTGCTTGCTGGGTGTTAACCTTCTGGTCTTGAAGATACAGCGCCGAATTAACCAAGAAACTCAATGAGCCTCTGTAGAGTTGTCCTGAATGGAACCCTGTATGCTGATACAATGTCTAGGGTCAACAAGACACACCAACAGCTCAAAGCGAGAAGTTGCCAAAAGAGGGCTGTAGCAACGCCTTGACTTGGCGCAGAGAGATGACAAGTCACCAGATCCAGCAGGAAAGCCCCAACAAAGAGAATCCCTAATCTAAGAGGGTTTCGATAGAAGCCTGGAGACCAGGCTTGCGCATACCGGAAGATCAGATGGCTGCTCACACCTGTAACGAGTAGTTGAAGAGGCACGCTCGATCTTGCATCGGGAAAGATCGAAGGAAGCAGCGATCCTATCAAGGATGCGATACGGTATTCTTTGAGATGGTCCTCTGTTGGCATCCGTTGCATTGCCAAGTAAAATCCACCATAGAGTCCCACGAATGGAATGGCCCTGATTGCTGCTTTCAGAAAACCAGCCAGTTCCTGTTCTATGGCTTCAGCAACTCGACTTGGGCTTTCTTTGGCAACCACTGGAAGAGCATGAGTTCCGGGAAGGAGTATGGTTGAAGTTAGGATCATGAAACCGCGTGAACAACATCCTATAGTGTCCAAGAACCTGGTGATAGCAGACCAGGATACATGTGCTTCATAAATGGTCAGCAGATCCCAACCCAGAGACAAGCAAGAGAGGACTGCTAGCTTGAATTGCATGTAGGGTACGTCATTCGCGTCTCTAATCCCTCTAACAACGGACCATGTTGCTCTCGACCGAGGAGTAGAAACCCCGCTTGCAGCTTTGATGTAGGATCTGCTGCTACGTCCTTCCGTGTAGGTCTCACTTGAAGTGGATTTTCTAGCCATTTTGCAGCAGAAAGGCCTGAATCTTTCCACAAAGAAGCCGCGTCTTTTCTCTGGGTTTAGATTGATATCTGATCAGCTGAGAAACACATTCGTGGAGGCGATGAATGGAGTTTGCGGTTGATGCGCTCGTGGAAACCTTCTTGAGTAACATTGCAATTAGCGACTGGACGCCTGGACACGTTTGAACACTTACCAGCGCCTTGGAGTATCAGAACAGCTTCTGGAAGATACCGGGCCTGGCCAGCACAGCAGGTGGTGTTGGATCCTTTCAGTACTGCGAACCAGTCAGCCACTTTGTCGTACCACATACGGGTTACGCCAGCCCAGACCTCAGTCACCTATATTAACCTCCCTGACCGTCATGCTATATCTTGTCAAATTGGTTAAACGCTCGATCCAGATTTTTCGAAACTGAAAGAAGGAAAGGGTGGAGGGAAGCTGTAGAAGGGTTGGAGTAGAATTAGTGGCGATACGGATTTCGTGACAAGAAGTATAAGCATGGCAAGGCAGAGTCAAGTTTTCGCCGGAATTTGAAAGTGATGCTGGAGAGGCGGTGCTGAGGGGAGATTCTGCTGGAGGGGGAGTGCTGGAGAGGCCATGCTGGAGAGGCGGTGCTGGAGAGGCAATGCTGGAGAGGCAATGCTGGAGAGGCAATGCTGGAGAGGCCATGGATGAATTTATTGGTGCATGAACGAGGCAGTTGCAGAAAGTTCCAAGGCAGATTGGAAACGCCATCAGGCAACCCTGGAAATGCGACCACTGTTGTCCAGCCTTGCCATTTTCTACGGCAGAAGTGAGGCGCTACCGCTCGTTTTCTCCTTTATAAGATCGTTCTTGATTCCACCATGAATGTCCGAACAGACTTATTGTTGTTATATTCTTAACATACCTCTTGATAACCCTCGCTTTGGCTTATTCTACAGATCTTATCTATCAATACACCCTCGTCTTCTTTGTCCACAACGTTTGAAAACACATTCATCGCCATTTCCTTGCTTTGAATCAGTGATATCAATGTCGGATGCCTATTCCATGCCTGGAGTGTCAGCAAATATGGAGTGCCCTCTTCCGATCCATTCGCCGACTGGGGACCATTGCAATTGCCACCAGTGCAGCATTTCTCATGGCAAGGTACAATCCAGTGTCCACAATGCCACAATCTACTACTGCTGTCACTGCGACAATGGGACATCGATCAATACAACCACTTGTGAGAGTATACATCTACGGCTCCAAAAATTTGACTGCTGACGGTGCGTTCAATCAAGGTTGCCCAGACCCACTGGCAGGATCCAAGACCGGAAGTCTTGGTTGCCGCCTGCACGATCTTGGGGATTTCCCTTGTCGATCTTCATTCACAATCGAAACCACATAGATATCAAGACGTGCTCTTTTTAGCACATTTTGTCGCTGCAGCTATTTTGTGTATTCTGGAATGCCGCAATGGATCGCCAATACCAGCAGCGCTCAGAAAGATCCTGCCAGCAGTGATGCTGTGCGGACAAATAGTGAACATGGTGGTTGGATTGGTTGTGGCTCCGAAGGAGGATGAGGAGCAAGATAAACGCAGACTTGAAGACCTGTCAGGCGTCAATCAAGCCATAAAGTTTTGATCGGAAATTCATAGTGTATGATATCACAGTGCAGTCCTATCTGTCACGATCTTTCAAGTCTCTTCTGCCTCGTCCGCTGAGTTCCACTATTGCTTGAGCGAATAAATGTAGTATCAAAGTGATCTGCCAAGCAGACAAGGTGGAAATTGAAAAGGAGCTTTACTTTGGTGCGCTGTAGCTCACTAAATGTGCTTAGAATAGGGCTGGCTGTAGTCTGCTATGAAAAATACGTCTACTAATTAGGTTCGTAGCCATAAAAGCGATGTCCTTTTGGTGGAGTGGTAGATGTATTGTTCCTCTGCTGTTGCACATGACCACTTGAGTGAGTGTGCAGCGAGTTCGACGCGGTTTCTTTAAGAAGTTTGCTACAATGGCTGGGACTGCTGGCCATGAGAGCTCTTCAATTGTAGCAGACTGATGAAAGAGTTTCTAGTCTTAGAGTTACCAATTCCTGACGCGCACTCTGCAGAAGACACCGGTGATTACACATAGCACTCACTTTCCTCGTTCATATGCGGCATCCATTCCTTCTCCTCCAGCTGCAGACTAGTAGTTGCTCGACGAGATCTCCCTGTCTGACAGGGAAGTAGTCTTTGCGGTTGATATGATGTCAGAGGTGGCCCCTTTCCATTGTTGGGAAGACTGCGCTATTGGTGACAGTTATCTTCTTTCACAGCCACTGCCGAACCAGATCTCTGATCCTGAGTTTCGAGTAGGCTGCTACATGGCCCGAACCTAACCTTCTTGGTCCGAGCCGAGCTCCGAGCCAGTCCGTCATCTTTAGCATTATATTTTAGACTCTAAAAATATACTTTCTATTTCATAGAAATTATTTTTATTCAGAATTTTAAGCTTAAAATTAATGGCTTGGCATTACATTTCCTCCTTGGCGAGTCCTTTGCCGGGGGCTCGGACCGGCTCCGACCATGTAGCAGCCTACAAGTTTCGAGTCTCTGAGCCAGGTCAGAAGGTCCCCAAGATCTTTTCAGAGACCCCGACCCGGAAGTCATCGGCGGCTACTGCTCAAACACAATGCATTCTGGTTTACTAGAATCGTCTGTAGTTTCTAGGCAATTCCGAAATCTAACCAAAGTGTTCTGTGTAGTATTGCCTGTTCGTAAGAACCTTTTCTGGGAATCATACTGTAAAAAACGGTACGCTTGCAGCCCCGAATAGTTCTCCGCTGGGAAGACTCTCCCTAGGGGGAGGTGAAATGGGTCTCATGAAAATCACTCTACTCAAGATTGAGAGAGAAAAAAGACGTGGGTATCCTTGCAGCTTGCCAATATAGCCAGATGCCTGACAAGGGAGAAGGGTGAAGGGTGAGAAGGGACGATGAACTAGGGAGGTCAAGAACACGATGGTAGGGGAGGAGCTCTATGGCAGGGAACTGCTGGAAATCCAAGGAAAGAATACAATTGAGAAAAAAGCTCCTTGATACATCTGCAGATCATTACAGCGAAATTCGAGGTCCACCCACTTTGCCCATAGTCGTATATTTAGTGTCATTTTCATTCCTCTCGTCTCCCCTGGTAACTAATAAAGAACTGGGACACCTGAAAGACAAGCGTACGCAGTCAGTAGAGATACATCAATTAAGTGTGGTTCGAAACCCACAAGCGCTGTCTTTTGCTGGCGTGATTGACGTGTCCCCTTTCTTGATTCGTTCTCACAGAGATTTGCACTGTGCAGCAAGCTATTTAGGCCATCATGCAGAGCCGGAATGGCATGATGTGGTGTGCGGTTGCATAGAGGCTTACACGACGTATTGGAAGTATTTGACTTCTGTGTCTATTAAATCGCCGCTCGCCCACTCATGGATCTCCTGATCGCCCAGGTCACAACCACTTCCTAGCGGAGGACGTTCGATGCTTCGGAGTTCGCCCGCCACGATCTGGTCGACTTCACCTCAGGAAAAGGCTCCATGGGAGTCATTACTTCCACCGTTTAGTCCGGCGATATCCTTTGCATCGTCTCCGGATTTCCTATGCCGCTTCTGCGGCGCAAAACCAAGCGGAATGGGGAGTATTTTTGGCTGGCGGTACATGCTTATGTTGACGAGCTGATGCAAGGCGAGGCCTTTAACAAGATTAAGAAGAGTGAAAAGTTTAGTCTGTGCAAGAAGCCGAGGCGGTTTCTTATACATTAGCCGACGCAACCAATTCAGGTCCTTCCATCCCTGAACTCTAATCGGACAACGATCGAAAACCGAAGCTCAGGTAAAACACTTTGCGAATCCACACTCTCGTTCTTTCAGCTAAGCCCAGCGGGCGGTATCCAACTATTCAAGACAATCTTCTCAATGATCAATCCTCTAGCAAGTTGGGTTTCGCCGGATAAGCCTGGCCGCGCACGAGAACGATCTGATATCGAAAATGCGTGTCTCCTCTTCCGATGCAAAAAACCTTGATCCCAGATCCAAACGCTATCATCGAAAGTTGTCTCGGCTGCCTCAAATTCGACCGCTTCGCTGTTCATTACGCCATGTCTGTAACATTCGCCGAGGATATCATAGGCTCCATCTATACTGCTCGGTCTCACAACGAAAGGTAATGGAAATCCCAGCAAGATGCAGACTTTGTCCCCAGGAGCGCTCTGCGAAGGAACGAGTGCAATGTGCCCTCGCTCCGTGACGAGATATCCCCACCTGAATGTATTGGCAGGTCCGCGAGTGTTCATAAATCGATTGAAATCTTGGGTGAAAAGTTGGCGATGGCGGTCCTGATCACGACATTTGGAGCACGTCGACGTCCTCGACAATAAACTCTGCTGTGCCTGTAAGTTCTGCTCCAGGCGGATACTCGGCTAGCAACTCACCAGTTCCTGGATATTGGCAGAAACCGAACCTAAGGACGAAACTGCGTCTACGATTACTCCCGCAAACTGAAGCTTCGCTGGTATATGCGGAATGCAATACCACTTCAAATCGATGTTCGAATTTCCCGACGCCTTGAAGACTCTGTTCTGCCGGTTCCTACCGATCAAGGACATGCATATCTTTTCCAGCTGCCAGGCGTCGTCGTCTGGGAAGTCGGGCGACTCTAGTTGAAGCGGTCCTGAAACATCTCTGCTGGCTACGACATCATCGTCGATGTCGTTTGCTGCATGGCAGAGTAGTCTTACCGCTACTTCCTCAACGGTCAGAGCGTAATCCGGGGGATTCGCAGATGCATCAGATGTCCGCGAGAGTCCAAGCAAAGCGAAGACTCTGTCCCGGGGATCGGAGCATTGGCGCAGTATGTATGTGTGGATAAGGTCTGATAATCTAGACCTCACAGCCCCTCCTCGATCTAGCTGTAGTTGAAGGAGGCTTAGAATCTGGTCCAGGAAGATGGAGCTAACGTCTGGGTTGTCTTTGCCGGGTAATGTGCGAGCGCTTTGGAGTGCATCTGTTAGTTGCTTCAGATCTTCACGGTTCGCAGGCACCTCGAGGATGTCTGCGCCGCAAATAAATGTGAGTTTCATTGCGACTGCGGCTTCCTGTACCACCCAAATTCGTCGCCACCACGGCCGTGTGAAAATGTCCTGAAGACCTTCAGTCGGGTTCCGGCCGAACAAAATTTCGGCTTTATCCCAGCGAGAGCTTGCGGTGAAGAGGTTACGAAGCTCCTCGAGACCTTCGCTACTCTGCTTACTTGCATCTCCCAACCAAATGATAACATGAGCAGCCGTTTCGTAGATGCGTCGCATCAAAGACACCTGGTGGCCCCTTTCTTCATAGTCATCCTGATTGATACAAATCGCATCGATCCAGAGGACTCGATCGCGATCTTCGAGCCTCAGCTGTTGAAGTGCAGAGAACAGGTTTGACGTGACCTTGAATGGTCGGCCGTTGAGAGCGATTTCACAGCCCCGCCCTTCCCCCCAGAAGTATGACAGAGCTTCATACTCCGGCGTAGATAGGGCGTCATCTGTTCCCGTTGAATCGACGCTTTGTCCGCCTATTTGCACCGTAGCTAGCGAGCCCACGATGGGAGTATCCCGTGAGCCACGAGCTAGCGAGAAGAGTCGGATCTCGTGTCGATCGCGCAGTTTGTACTTCGACTGTGTGTAACGGTGATCTATGACCTTTTGCGCCGGATAATCTGAGATTGGAATAGATTGGGAAGTATTTTGAAAGGACCGCATCTTGGGCCGGGCGTTAAGAGCTCGCATAGTAGAGACTTCAAGTCCCGTTATGGAGGAGCTAAATGCTAATGTGCAGGATGGTTCGTAAGCATAAGCTTGCTGTCGGAGCAACTTCGGCTAATTTGTTAGACAAATGCTCTACCTCACCAGACCCTGCGACTTCAATTATAGGAATCATGCGCATACGCCTGTGTAGCGATGGGACATGGCCTGCCAAGCGATTAGGTCAGTTAGTTAAGAGTAAATCGAAGGGCACCCTCAGGGTATGTTAGACTCATACGCTTCACTCACACATACTGATCTTGTCTTTTGCACGTCATTTTTACGTCGTGCCAAGGATGTTCTGACAAGGAGCAATAGTGGTACAGCTTAAACAGAGGCTAAGCTGATGTTGAGCCAGGTAACTAATCGTTAAGTCAGGCACCTAAAACGGCCAACTCAAGTTACTAGGTGCTAAGGCGCTGTCACGTGGGATCCATTAGCTTGCTTGGCGGTTAGCTCTTAGTTAGTAGCTCTTGCTGCTGCTCAGCAGCTTCTTCTCTCATCCATAGTAGAATCAATCAATTTGCTCCTATCCATTGCAGGCGCGGTCAAGATTTGGTGCAGGATACCGAAACATTACTCATAAGGACCTTTGTAATCCATAAGCAACCAGAGACCATGAAGAATGCATGAAGAGTGCACCGGGTCATCCAAAGGTTTCCTAGATCTATAACAAACCAGGGAAATTTCCGTGAACTTATAACACAGTATATTTCATGGATTTTCAATACTCCTTTCCAAGCACCAGGAGGGCATCAGTAGGCCAACAGATGACCATGAGATGATGCAAATATCCACACCAAGATATTCAGAATAGGGATAACTACTGTGTAAGGGAGACCTCCTGAAGTCAGCACGTGGAGGGCATCCATAGGTCATCTTGGCGGACGAACTTCAAAAGATTTCGCCAAAAATTTCACAATCACAAGAGTCAAAGCACGGAAAGGAACAACAATTCACCGCATTTTTATGCCTACCTAAGTAGGGCTTCGGCATTTGAGGCGGGAAAACAATTCTCCGTGCTGCTACTGCCCTGTTAAGAAATACACAATTTGGGCCAACTTCCTCTCTCCACCACTACCACTACCACCACCTCCTCCTGCTTCCTCTCCACAACTCCAAACAAGCTGTACCTAAAGGTACACGCCCACCAAAGCCAACGCCACAGCCACCACCGCGCCAATAAACCCGGTCAGCATTCTGGCCAGGAGGATCTCCTTCTTGTGGAAGGTTTGGCAAGTCCCCTTCGTCCACTCACGCATCACATCGTCACGGACGTGACCGGGGTCCCAGGCAACGAAGAAGATAAGAGGAAGCCAGCCAATGACTGACAGGAAGAGCCAGAGGACAATCCGCCGTCCCATCTCCCGCTGGATCTTGGGGTCGTCTTTGGGGATTCGCTTGGTGAGACGTGGAGCATGAGAGAATTCCCAGCGATTGTGGACATCACACCAGGCTTGCTCGAATATGCGGCCGTCTTCTTCGTACTTTGTGCCTCGTAGAGCTTTGGGACGATCTGTTGCGGTGCCATCTTTATTACGGAAGACGAGCTTGAGCATTGAGTCGTTGAAGGGGAATTCAGGACACTTCTTCTTGAGGATATTCATGTTGTCTTGAGCTATGATCATGCGTTCAGCGATTTGATTGTCTGTGCTTGAGCGGGTCAGAGGTTTGTTGAAGGTCAAACCAAAGTCGTTGGATGCTGGCAAGCTAAGATAGGGTTAGTAAATATGTAAGAATAGGACTATAGATATACTTACTCAGGCAGAGGGTTGGCAGAGCGAAATGGGTTCATAGCTCTGATAAGGTCCTCCTCAATGTGTGCACGGGGAGGCGCGGTTTGTTGCGTGCCAGGAACACGGGTAATGCCACCTGTGTCACAGCCTAATTCCTCACGGATACGTTGATAGCGTCGTGATTCAGGCATTTTGACTAAATAGGGAGATCAGCTGCGTATTTTGATATGAAAAAAGACACCTTACATCCTGGACTTCCTGTTAGATAATGTTCTGTTCTCTTGATAGAACCGGGTGTGTATGATTTTGCGGATTTGGGTGTGTGTTGCGAATTTGGGTGAAGAATGCTGCTTCCATCCACTGTGAGATTTGTGGGATAGAATGTTAAGTAAGAACCGTCCTCAGAAACGTCAGAACACGTGTCTTCTGTGTCAAAAGGATTTTCAGAATGATTATTGGTCGTGTTTGGAGTTGGAGTGTGCGTTTGGTGTAGAGGATGAGGGGAGTCAGCGTGGATAGCCTGATGTTTGTCGGTACGTTTACTTGATAATTCGCTCAACTCAAAAGATGAACCTGGAGTGTTAACGTTGACAGGGGGAGGCGAAGAGATGAATGGATTCTGGTGTTTACCACTAAGCGGTGTTGGGTGGCGGTAACTAGGCGAATTCTCTGTTCTGCACTGATTTGGTGGTGTTACGATGTTAGGCAACGCAGTGGTAGGCGATGATATCCTATTCAGTCTCGGCAGTGGATGCCCTTCAGAATGCGGAGGGACATATCTCGGCACTGTTGCTGGATCTTGAACCTCTAAAGTCTTACCATTTCGTCGATATCGGTGAACGAGAGCCTTCGTTGGTGGTGTGATGAACGTCGGATGCGACCTCAATGGATCCCAGGGTGAGGGAGCAGCCTTGATTTGTTCAGCACTTTCGTTACTGGACACATTTGCCAGGCTGCTTCCAGAGGTGTCACGACCGATGGATACTTGGGTATGCAGATCTCTTTGCATCCCACTTTCTCCTACGGTTTCCCACTCTCCACCATCATTTCCGTCTCCCTCGGTGAACAGATCGTCTTCTTCCTCACTCTTCACGCTTCTAATAACCTGTTTACCCTTTGCAACAGCGCTCAATCGTTCAGCTTCAGCGCTTTCACGGCCAACTAAAGAGACCATAGAGCTTTCATCCATGTACAATCCTGGCCTAAACAACCCATCTTTGAGAGCGACATCAAGGCTAACGCCACGACTCGATGAGCTTTGAAGGCCACCGAAGTCGAGGACAGAGTCAGAATCAAGGTCACCCGTGTTATCCACACCAGCTTTGGGGTTCTGCAGGTCAGAAGCAGGCGGCTCACTAAAGCTTTTTTGCTCTTGCTCGGATGAATGAGTTGCGAGGCGCTCTGAAAGAAGTTGGGCGACGCGAGCGTCAGCCTCTACAAGCTCATCAGATGTGGTGGATCGTTGTCCTGCAGGTGGTGATTGATACGTTGCATTAGAAAGAAGATATTGATCATTGTATGGTTCGTTGCCCACGGGATCGATTACACTCTGGCTGGTCAATTCTCCCGGTTGCTCATGAACCGACTTTCGAAGCTGGTTCAACTCTTTAGTGGAGAGGTCACGGAAGCTGGTCTTGCCCTTATTGCCCATCCAAGAGAATTCGCTGGTGAGGACACCTTTCTGGCTGTTAGCAGGTTTGACTGGTGATCCAGAAGCCTTTCTTCCTGCAGGAGTATCTGTGCCACTTGCTTGTGTCAAATTAAGCAACTTCTCGGTGTTCTCGTACAGAGAAATCTCAGATAGAGTTTCACCAATGAGACCTTTGGCAACAACACATGATGGATCCGGAGGAAGTGGAATGGCCGGTGCTTGGCCAGCAGGAGACGATCTCAGTACATCTGGATCATCAAGTACGCTTTGGCGGGAGCTAGAAATGTCAAGAGAATTTTCGACTTCAACCTCTCGACCACTCTCGGTGCTCCTCTTTCTGCAGTCAGACCCATCGCCATGTCTCTTCACAATGCTCCCAATGATACTGGATTTCTCTACTCTGCCGCGAGCTCCATGTAGGTTTGGCTGCTTGGTGTTGGGACTTCTATCCTGATTCAGTCGTCGGGGGCTGCCGAAATCAAAGCTTGAATTGGAATCATGCTTTACCATGCTGGCGGGTCTTATAGCATGACCAGATGGAGGCGATACGCTGATCGGTCTCAAGAGATTTGTTCTACGCTTGGGCCTTGGGCTGTTTGGTAGTCTAGAACTGCGTCTGTCTCTTGATTCAGGAAGAGATGCGATCCGTGTGCCATGAGAAGGAGGAGAAAGGTCAGCGAATGGGTTCTTTGGTGGAGACAAATCGGAAAGTGCACTAGAAGAGTTTGCAGCTTCGCCAACCTTCGATGCTCCCGAGAAGGCTCGATCAGGAGAGATGATACTCTGATAAGCAGACTGGTAATCGTCGAAGATTGATCTGGGTGGCGTGTCTGTTCGTCTAGCTGCCATGTCTTTCGGTCCCGGCTTTTCACCAGACTCGGAAGCCATGCTTGGAGCAAACCAGTGGGATAGCAATGGAACGAGACTTGCAAGCTCCTCGAGGTCTCCAAGAGAAGTTGGCAACGATCCTTTCTGTATGAGACTGGAAGCTGAGTGGAATTCGAGAAGATCAGGAGTTATGGGTCGTGGGAGGTTCGATGTTACCTCGAGACCGCTGTGCGAGGGCAGATTCTGTTTCTTTCCTGGTCCAAAGGCAGTCGGCCTGTTGTGTCTGAGCCGGTTAGCCTGAAAGAGCGAAGGCGGTCCTAGAGGTCAGCCATTTTCTCGTTGAGTGGCGTTCAAAAGGTAGGTATCTTACTCACAGCTCTTCGATACTCGGCCACAGATTCTGCTCGTTTGCGCGACTCACAATTTCGAGTTTCTGGGAGAGATGAAAATGTGTTCGCTGGTATCGAATGTCAATGGTTACCCACTTAGCCACAACAGGCAACCGGTCACAATGTCCGAGCTTACCTTTTGCTTTGCGATGCAATTCACGCCTTGCTTGGTTACGATGATGGGAAAGCGCTGAAGCTTGAATATCTGGAAATTCAGGATATGACAATGTGGTCAGTGGGTGATGTGTGGGACCTGTGACCGCGTCACTTGTAAGATCAGAGATAGCCTGTCCTGTTCTGCTGGGAGCGGCAAACGGTGTCGATGCGGCTTGAGGAGATTCTTGCAGTGACAGCTCTTCCAGCCCCTGAAGGATGCTTCTAAGCTGGGGGAGCAGTGGCGCTGTCGAAGGATACGAGTAGGGAATTTGTGATGAGGAGGATGCATTACTGTGTGGTGCGACCGAGGTGAGAAATTTGGAACACCTGTGTTGTGAGTGCACCACTGCTGACACCGCAAGATCGGTTTTGATCAGGCCCGCAAAAGCCATCTCATTTTCTCTGCGCTCTCGAAGCCCACTCATAATCCTTTTGATCGTTGATTCCACCATACGAAACGCCATGCTACAATCAATGTCCATCGTGTCGAAACTACAGCCATCTCTGCAGAAGCCTGTCTGCGATGCCATCGTTGACTCCAAGAAGGCCAGGTCTTTGCACAATACCGCAGCCAGGATGTTCAGTTATGAGAATCACTTTTGATATATCCCTCTCAAGCTGTGCTGAATAACAGAGCCATGGTCAAGACGTGGCAGCTGAGACAAGTAGCCAACAAGAATCGCTCTGGCAGGATTTCCAGGAAGTGTGATTCTGTCATATCCAGAATTTGTACCAGTCAACGGCAAGCAGTTGATAGAACAAGGTATCAACGTGCAGCAATGTCAGAGGGTTGTTGGGAAATGATCATGAAAGCCTGGAGAGGAACGATTCTCCCCTCTTCAGACAATCGTCTTATTGTCAGAGGATGTGCAGGCACAACCAGGTTTCAAATTCTGCCTTCTGCTGGACGGAGTTACCTTTACAATGCACGAGGATTTCCAGCAAGGACTGCAGGAGCATGCATGATCATGATTACCTACTTTCCTTCAACACACTCCAGGAGCCTTCCAGTGGTGCAGCATATTCGCAAGAATGGAGCAAGCCGCCGCAGGGACGCGTGCCCCTTGGGTAGCAGAGCCATGTTATCACATAGTCTTACCAGCAGCTAAGCCATACCGACTGAGGCCGATATTGACCGGCAACGAAATGTACTGTCATGTCAATCATCACCTACAATACGTCTTTGAAAGTCGACATTCGTGGGAAGCACCTCTAGGAAAGGACAATGGTTGACATCCACCCGTGTGTGAACGGCAATGAGAAACAGGAAGACAAACAAGGTGGTCGTCTCACAAAAAAGGGTATCCCAGGTCAATCAACAGGTGGTCTCCTAGATTCTAAGGCTGTTGTAGTAAAATGACCTATCTGATCAGATATGGAAGAGAATGCAGGAGGTGAATTGAGGAGAGGAAAATATTAGCATTTTGGGGAGGCTCTGCGGAATGGGCCCGTGCGAAGTCTAAGCCCAATCAACCATTGACATTCAGGTGGGTTGAATTTCTAGAGAACGATTCATCCCGGTAATCTAATCTTTTGAAAAAGGCTACTGGTAGTACAAAGCCAACAATAGTAGTCCTCCTCGTTGTCATGTCAAAACGGGTAGTATCAATATGGCAGCACGGTAAACGATTTGGCTATTGGTTGCCCTATTAGAATACACCCAGCATGAACATAATGACCCAATGCCCCAATTTATCTATTACCTCTCTTACCACCTCTCTTGCCCCTTTCAGAATGAGCTTTCAGTACCTTTCTGGTCTCAACAAGACTCCGCTTGCCCTTCTGTTTCGCCTTACCAAGTGTCATCAGAAAGTTCTTTTTCCGAGCCTTCTCCTTGTTTGTGGTACTTTTGCCTTCGTCAGTTTTGCGCTCCTTCTTCCTGGCCGCTTTGCTTTTGTGCTCGGCTCGATCCGTCTTGTATTCATCCTGGGCTGCAATCTTCTCCTCTCGCGAGGTACGGCCTTTGGAAAGAGAAGCTAGTCCCTCGATCTCAGCAGCGGTAAGAGGATCATCCATGTGTCGATGTGAATTAGTAAGTGGAATAGACTGCGCAGTGGGGTGGTGGATCTTGTGGCCCTTCTTCTGGAGATGCAGATTTACTGCAGCTTGAGCGCGGAGTTCTTGTAGTTTGGCAAAATCAGCAGGTGTAAGAATTCGAGTCGTTGCTAGATTTGATGGTTTGGTTTCCGTTGTGTTCGGAGCATCATTCTCCTTATTTTCCAGGTCAACATCGAGTTTTACCCGTTTCTTTTCGACGGATTCTTCGTCCTCGTCGCTAATCTCGATCTCTTTGTCACTCTCGACGTCTATCCAACCTCCCGAATCATCACTGATATCAGCTTCAATGTCCCAGGCACCCCATTCTTCTTCTTCTTCTTCTTCTCCTTCCTCTTGCTCTTCTCCCTCATTGTCACTGCGTTCCTCTGGGAGACCTTTCTCTAGTCTTTTTCGTTGCCGTTCTTCTTTTTTCCATTTCTCAAGAAGATCTAAGCCTTCAATTTCGCCGGCTGGTATGTCACCAAAGACTTGTTGCTTCCGCTGCCCAGAGCGAAGACCAAGCGCAGCCTCCTTCCCACGGTCACGCTTCTTCAGCATATCTGCTCCCACTTCCCTGTACAAGCCCAGCAGACCTTTGGCCGCCATCATTACACCTTTGTCCTTGCTCTTTTTGTACATGACCAAGTCTTGTAACAACGTGTCATTCATAGCTAGCGGCTGTCGGACACATATTTCTCGAATGGCATTGAGGCCAGATGATGCTACTTCTGCAGCCGCTGCTTCGGACACGAATTCGTTCGCGATCTTTTGAATCAAAGACTCGAGAATATCTGGCGGGACAAGGCTATGCACTGACTGGGCAAGGCATGCCAGGAATGTTGTGACTGAGGGTTGTCGAGGTGTGAGATATTTGAGAAAGTACGAGTAAAAACTCAGCACGGTAAGTTTGTGTAGACCAATAAGACGGGATACGAGTTGGAGGACGAGCAATTTCTGTTCAAGATTCAACCTTGACTTTGGGTTTTGTAAGTGCTTGGAAAACAAGACCTCCGCGAAACCTTGCGGATCATGAAGCAAATGTAGAGCAGAGAAGTTGAGCGGATGTGGCTGATTCCTTTTCTTCTCTTTCCGTTTCACGGCAGTTGTAGCTTTGCTCAATGCCTTACTAGCTTTCTTGCGTTTCTTATTGATACCCACTTGATGTCGAATCTTGCTTACGTCAATGCCATCGTCATCACTGCTGTCTTCTTCAAACTCCTCTCTCTCTTTGTCACCGCCAAGGAAGAACCGTACACCACCAACAATGACCTTCTCGTTCTCTGCCAAGGCAGCTTCTTTCATGATCTCTACAGTCTTTGCGTCCGTCCATAATTGCCGTCGCCAAAGCTCCCGAGTCAATTTCACGGCCCAGAGACCTTTTGAAGAAGTCCTATCACCGGTGAGAAGATTGTAAAGGACTGTCTGAATGGTGCGATTGAGTTTGTGGTTCGTAGCTTTCGAATTGGAAGTCCGTAGATCGCTTAGGATTTTGCCAAAGAGCAGTGTCCGCAGATTTTTGCTGGGGGTCGACGTGAGAACTGGGAAGAACGTTTGAAGCAAGCTTTTATAATGTCAGCACCGCACTTAGCACACTCAAGTACGGGCCATACGTTGTAGAATCAATTATGTTCTTTTTCCTTAGCAGCACCAGACTGCCAACAATCTTTTCTCGGAGCTCAGGCTCTAAGATAGTATGGTGTAGCGTTAGGATATCGATAAGCTCTTGGGGAAAGCTCTTGGAGATCTCGGGATAGCAATCGGCGACATGTGACACAAAGTCAATAAGGTCTCGAAGGGAGAGGATGCCAGTGTCCGTCGCTGACGTGGGCGCCGCCATGAAAATTTCCCTGTGATTTTCATATTGGTAGTATTGAGCCCGGAAATCTTCAGTGTAGGATCTGGAGCAGTCAGAAAGACCCGGCAGGTCTTGCAGAAAACGCGCTCACGTTGGGTCTCTTCGAATTTTATGCTGGAGGTTTGGGCTGTAGACTTTGTCAGATTAGAGTCCCAATGGAGTTTTTGAATCACTAACAGATCGGCATCAACCTTCTCTAAAGCACCAAGCTTCCGTTTCGGCATGGCGACAATTTTGCTGTTCTCCTCTCTAAGATGGCCAAACTTTGACTACAGAAATTTGCACCCCAACTTCATTCCCAGATTGCGACGCTAAGGAATTATTTAAGGTTAAGTTATCGATTAGTACTACGCAAGCACAAGCGATTAAGGAAGTTCGCAAATGCTGAAGCTATTACTTCGTATCTCGATATAGTAGCTTTTGTAATGAACCAGCCCTCAATGCATAATATGCCCCAATATCTTTATTGTCAATCACATGAGTCGGCATAAATTGAACTTAAAACGCTTTGGGCTACGATCGTACGAAGTGGAATAACTTGCGGAAGTTGCAATTGTATCTTGGACTCATGTGGGAAGCATATTGAGAGCAGGCAGAAACACTCCCCTCAGCAAGAACTCATGAACTTGTACTATCTCTGAGCAGCAACAATATAGATATGATTCACGGAAGATATCGCAAGCTCTAATGAGCGAGATCGACGATGCTAATTGAGGCATTCTAACCCCTGTCTGCCGGCGGAGGGGATAGTTACCCTTTTCTGTTCTGAGCAAGCGAGTCGGGTCTGAGTCGACTTGTTCCATGTCTAGTTCGCCAAGATGGTTGGCTTCGATGAGTCTGCCGTTGTGCTCGACTAACGCTGCTTCGACAGGGAAATAAATGCGGATTGTGCCAGTACTTGGGTCGTAGTAAGTGGAATCCATCTTCTTCCACTCGGCGTGGTTGCCAAAGTAATGGTCTTCGAATTCTCCTCGTTCTGGTTGAGGGATCTCGATCTTTTTGAAGCCGATCAGCTTGATGCTGTCGTTGTGGAGCCTGTAAGCCATCGTATTGATGAAACGTGTTTCGAATTCTGCCAGTTCTCGGCTCCAGTCGCGTGATGGGTGCGCATGGGCGACATTCCATGTCAAGGCCGAAGCTACAATGCAGAGCAGATGAGAAATATAAGAGGTCTTCACCTTTGACGTGATTCACTTCAAGTCCAAAGCATGAAGGGAAGTGGTATCTTGATGGATTGATGAATTGATGATCAATGGGGCAACTTCCTTGAAATATATATTCTCCTCGCAATATCCACCACTGTCATCCGACTTTTGTCAGGGGAGTTATTTTCTGACCACTACCCACATCATCGCATAGATCATGGTCATTTTACGTAGTAGAATTCTGCCCCCTAGACTACCTACATCCTCGCTGAGGTTGTAAGCTCATAGAACGATGATACCGCAAGGGGGATCTTTCCATGGACGATCTCTGTTCACGTCGCCAACAGAAGCATTCCAGTGGCGTCGATAAGAGCAGTTCGAAAACCATCGTCAGGCGAGCCGTCCGCACGCAAAGGGGGCAGGCTTTAGGTGGTGACTATGGGCACACAACCCGGGCACCATTGAGCTATCTGATGTGTCCGAAGAGAATTGACGACTTTCCAAACGAGGTATGAAGTGCTGCTTGTAGGTAACATGGATATGCGATACTAGTACGAGGAAATGTTTCAACCCAGCTTTTCGACCTGACTAATTAGCGTGTTCTAACATAAGTGCCAAGGATAAACTAAGCTCTACCTCGCTTCAAGTTCATGTTGATGCTTCCGAGCCAATGACAATGGGACAAGGACTCAATTGGAAGAGTTTGGGAGCAAAGGGTTGCCATAGTGGGAACTATTTTGAGCAGCAGTAAGGGGTATTGCATCTCGAAACACGCGTATGTTGTTCCTCTGTCGGCTTCTTACCGTCAATGCGTCTGTCGCCTACATACTCATGCACTCCTTGCTGTTCTTCGACTCCCTGTCTGCTCTAGAAAGAGAGGGAGTAATTCACACCGAACTGTTCATATGGCTGTACGACGAACTCCAGCAACGACACAGAGGACCAAGACCTCGAAAAAGCGAAGTCTGGAAGATGACACGAGTCCCCTGTCAAAGCGCGTTAAAGCATCTGCAAACGTTGCTAAACCACCCTTGAAGACAAGTGCCAGAGGCGGAACATCGTCTACCCCAACAACCTTGCTGAACGCCATTCCCACTAGACTCGAAGTATTTGTGTTTGGAGATGGCAGCGCTGGCGAGCTTGGCCTAGGAACTAAGAATGCTATCGAGGTGAAGAGACCGCGTCGCAACCACTTGCTTGACCCGAAGTCAGCTGGGGTGGTCAACCTAGCCGCGGGTGGGATGCATGCCGCCGCCCTGACTCATGACCACAAAGTCCTGACCTGGGGGGTGAATGATCTAAGCGCTCTGGGACGTGATACCACCTGGGAGGCCCCAATGCGAGAAGTTAACGGCGAAGGAGACTCGGATTCGGATGAAAGCGAGCCTGACTTGAACCCACTCGAGTCGAATCCAGCCGCTATCCCTGCCGACAGATTCTCTGCAGCCACCAGATTTGTGCAGGTGGCGGCGGGCGACAGCACCACTTGTGTTTTGACTGAGGCGGTTTTGTCTATGGTTGGGGCACATTTCGCGTATGCCTCGCTATTATCAACTTCCACTTTACTTAAGCTAACAGCTCCCTGCAGGATAGCAAAGGCGTTTTCGGATTCTACTTGAACCCGATGACGAGGTTATTGAAGTTCAACGCGAGCCCATGCTTATTCCAGGCCTCAAAAGAATCGTTCAGCTCAGTGTTGGCAATGACTTTTGCCTCGCACTTGACGCAGAGGGAAAAGTGTTTTCCTGGGGTAATGGCGAGCAAGGCCAACTCGGCCGCCGCCTCGTCGAGCGTCGTCGCATCAGGGCTCTTGTTCCCACTCGTGTAGCCATACCTAGAAGCCGTATTGCCTCCATCCATACTGGAGCCGACCACGCCTTTGCCATCGATTCGAATGGCAACACATGGGCCTGGGGATCCAACAACTACGGTCAAACCGGAGTCACCAAGGGTGTGGGTCTGGGAGGTAGCATTGTCATCCCGCCACGGAAGGTCCCATCTTTTGTTGGAAAGCATATAAAGATGATCGAGGGTGGACTTCATCATTCTGTTGCCGTCACCCATGATGGCGAATGCCTCGTTTGGGGACGTATTGATGGTGCACAAATGGGTTTGGATATCCAGAAACTCCCGCTTGACGATCCCAACAAAGTGCTATCCGCCCACGGAAGACCACGCGTTCTGCTTCAACCAACCTCTCTTGCTCTTTTGGGTTGTGTCTACGCTGCCGCCGGCTCTGACCACAATATTGCCATCACTTCAGATGGAAAGGCATACTCCTGGGGCTTTAATGCTAATTACCAGTGTGGGCAGGGAGATGATGATGACATCTCCTTCGCAACCTTGATTCAGTGCTCCGCAATCGACGACAAGAAATTGTCTTGGGCCGGGGCCGGCGGCCAATACTCCATGCTCGCGTCTGCTTGGAAGGATATTGATTGACAGATACAAAGCCTCTCACCAGCTGCATCTATGCTTCTCCGCAGTCCATGGAAAAGTCTTCAATTGCAAAGCATTGGCGGCCTCGTTTCAAGTGGTGTTCTTAGCATTACTGCGTGCGTACAGGTTCTCTTACTATGTTTTTATTGCTGTCAGTGACCTGGATGCTTCTCAATGCAGGGGACTGGTTCTGCATCGCTCCCTATCGTTTCTGGTAACATGGATGTCGAGGACATAGCAGATATATCAATCCTAGCTTCTGGGGATGGAATGACTTGGTTTTCAATGGAATCTTCAATAGCAGATAGAAAGGGAAATTGAGGTTGGCTCGAGAAAGGACAGGGTGATAAAGTCAGGATTAGATGTCCGAAGACTTAGCAGGTCACTTGACAAAGTCGTATGGACAGATCCGCAATTACCCTGAGCATGCTTGCTTAACACTACAGCCAAAGAGAGACTGAGGGCTTCCTGGGATTGGCTCGATGGGTCTAGTCGGTAGGTATATGGGCTTGTTACATGGTTTAACCCCATCAATACACAAGATACGATTTAGCTCCGTCCTCCAGTACTAGGCGGCGGAATAACGGTCGTCGGAGTGAACTTTTCCACCTCATTCACGCCACCCGATCCACGAACCGTGTACTCCCTCGCCAACCCCTTCAGATGCAGATTTCCTAGCTCCCTATCCTCGAAGTGAAAGGGTCCAATATCCACAGACTTGCCCGCATCCCAATTGTACCGATCGAAAATATGCACACGATACTTCAGCGAACCACCGCCACTTTTCTTCGTCACCACCCCGGTAACACTGTACGAGAACCCACCGATGGCAAAATACCAATCCCAGCTCTGATCTTTCGAGGCATAGAAGTTATTCCAGGAGCTCGAAAACGCCCTCTCCCCGCTCGCACCGGATATCTTCTTGTAGGCGGCAACGGCCTCGTTCTGCGCGAGGGCCTTGACCGCAGTCCGCAACTGGGGCAGGCCGCTCATCATGGATTCTGGCGTCACGTTCAGATCGTCGCCGGAGTTTCCGAGGTAGTGTCGCATGCCACGCTCGGCGTTGGTGAGGCCCAGCTCACCCGCCGCGACGGCGACGGTGTAGAATTTCGCTTTGGAAAGGCGATCGCTCATGCCTGGATCTTGCGAGGCGTAGGGACCGATGCCGTCGCCGTTGGCGGGTTTGGGAGGGTCAGCGGGTACCAGGGGAATGGGGATGGCGCGCGGAAGAGGGTTCGCACTTGTGAAGGGGGTAAGGAGGGTGATGGCGGAGAGAAAGATGGTGACTCTGTTCATCGTGTACATATTGAGTTGGGGTTCGCGGAAGCTCCTTTAGAGGTCTAAGCGATTGATCTCTGACAGGCAGGAGCTGGTGATTGATAAAATCTGAATCCTGAAGGTCGCGAGGCAATTGATCTCAATAGTGCAATGGGTAGAGATGAGGTCGAGGCCTTTAATACTCATGACTCCGGTGCAGCCGTGCGGACGCAAGGGGCACTTGGTGATTACACCTTCCTATTTCTACTTGATCAGCAAGGGGGGCCATATGACTCTGCTGGTGCAGCTTGCTTGGTGAAAAGTGTCGCGCATGACTGTCAATTGTAAAAAGCGTCCAAAAATACACCATGCTCATTTCCCGCAATTGCAATGAACGCATTGGGTAACTAGATGCTCGTCTTTCACTGGCTCGACAAGCGAACCCAATGCTAGCGTTCTTGACCTTGGGGGCCAATGAACCTTCAAGACCCGGCAAACTGGATGCACGTAGTAGGTTCACGCTAATGCAGGTACAAATCGGCTCGCGCAGCAAATCAGTCTTCTCCATTTTAATATCAAAGAGACGTAGTGAAGGTGTTGCGTCCTAAGCATGTAGGAATTGCAATCTCAACCTATGCCCGCGTGGAATCTGGACAGGAGTCGAAGATCCTCTTAATGCTGTCACACTGCTTTCTATCTAACTTAATGAGAAGATCATCATCACTTGAATCTTTAACAGAGTACAAAATCGTGGTTCAGAAGTAGTTGACTGACACTAAACTGTGGTTGTCAAAATTAGCCATATCGGGTCTAACCCATAGAGCTAGCTCTATAGAGAGTCTAGAAAATTTAGGCGTTTTTGGCTGCAGCTTAATGATATTCCCCCCTTGAAACTAAGGTAAAATTTTGGATGATGCTCTAAAAATGAAGAGTAACCCGCAGTTCAGGGACTAATACAGTTATCTTACTCCGTAAGTACCTCTCCTTTATATGATTAGTGATCCTTGGAGACTGTTTTGAGCTAAAGTATGCTAGTAGCTTATAGAGTATCTGTGGGCTAAAAACTTTTGAAGCTTAACTCCGTGCTGCGTAATCTTTTAACGTCTATGGAGTGCTGCCAGTTCGAGAGTCCCTTTCCCGTTATCACACAATTTTAGAAAGAGTGGATGATGACCATAAGGTGAAAGACTTCAATGTACTCAGTTCTAGATATGTTTAAGATGATGTATTTGCCAGTTTTGAATCAACCTCGCTGGGGCATAAGAAGAGAGAACGTCAGCATTGTTAGCCCTTTATGCCTTCGAATCCTCCCAATCCTCCATAATCATACTGGCGCCCTTCTCTCCAATAGCATAAACGGTCGCCTGCAGATGCGCACTGATCTGCAACGGCATGATGCTTGCATCTACGACTCTCAAGCCTTTGACTCCATACACCCTCAGCCGGCTATCCACCACTCCGTTAGCCTTCCCTCCACTACCACCCATTGCACAAGTGCCTACAGGATGCCAGTCGGTGATAGTGGTGTTCCGGACCCAGTCCGACAAATCCTCGTCGGAGTCGCCGTTCTCGCTGGACGGCGCCGGTGGGAAAACGCGCCCCACGATAATGTCCGCCAATGGCGGCGTCGAGCAGATTCTGTGCCCAAATCTCTGTCCTGCAACCATGCTGAGAAAGTCGATGTGTCCGCCAGGCCCGGCATAATACTTCGGGTCGATGACAGGTTGATCAGCAGATGTGGTGTGGTGTCCTCGAGAAGGGGCGGGCGGGATGTGAATCGAGCCAACCGAGAACGGGTACTGGAGCATTTGCATCATGGTTCCATAGCGCTTGTTGGGCTGAGACTCAAAAAAAGGGCTGTAATTGCTAACGTCCAAAAGAAACTCCATCTTGCCTGCCTCTCCGTCTCCAGAGGCAAAGCGTTGCACGAGTATCTGCTCCCGTGGGTGCCTGGTGTTGGGATAGGCGGCTGCGAGTTTCGAGACAAGAGCAGAGATATCTGAGGCTGACATGTAATGCGAGAACGGTAGATAAGCTGCTGAGTTGCCGACCGCGGTTCGAGGACCCGTTTTGGTGGCTATATATTCTTCGTCAGCAGCTTTGGCGAGAGCTGAATCATTACGGAGCGCTTCAGGGGTGGTTATTGAGGGATCGATCTCGTACACCATCATCGTTACTGCAGGTCTCGTCAGAGGACGATCCCATGAATAGGCCAGGTAAGCCCTGAATCTTACACATGTGTTCTTGGAGATTTTCACCCACATTTGGGTTTTCAATCTTGACATCGATTCCCGCTGCTATGAGTATCTCCGGGTTGCCGATACCAGATAGTTCAAGTAGCTGAGGTGATTGCACACTTCCTGCACTGAGGACGATCTCGCCACTTACTCGAATAGTATATTCACTACCCTTGTGTTCAAATCGTACACCTTTTGCAATCCAGTCGTCATCGTCCTTCTCCAGAAGTATCTCTCGAACAGTGGCTTCGGAGAGCAGAACGAGATTGTCTCTCTTCGCAGCGGGCATGTAGTATGCAGTCGCCGAATAACATCTTCTCTGAGAATTCGGGTCGATGCCGGTAAGTGACGTCCAACAACCAACATTCTCCCCTGACGCGTGGCTACGATTTGTCTCCACGCCGAGCTTGTTCAGAGTGGCGTGCCAGTATTGATGTGAGGCTACATACTCTTGGGGGTAGATGATATGGAGGGGTCCATCAATGCCGTGAGCGTCGGGGTCACAGTACGCTTGGTGCTGGGATTGGAACTCCTTGTTTGGAGCATGGAAACATTCACTTTTCTTGAAGAAGGGGCTACATTACTGGTCAGCTTATTTGAAGTAACCACCCAAAGGTATGGCAGCAAGCCATTTCACTCATTGAAAAGCTACTGAAATACGAGGATGAAGGAATTATTGTGAAAAGGGTCGGTGTACGAAGACACGTGCCCCAAAAAAGCAAAGCGGAGGGAGATAGCACTGACAGTATACCATCCCAGCCCCATCCCTCGTTGCCTAACTGCTCCCAAGCATCATAATCCTCCCTACTGCCCCGGGTCCACAGCAGCAAGTTTAGCGCGCTCGAGCCTCCTAGAACTTTGCCCCGGTTCCATGGGAGTTTCCTGCCGTTGAGCCCAGGTTGCGGTGTTATCTCAAATTGCCAGTCGTACTTCGTGAAAAGTGTTTCGCTCAGGCGGCCGGGAATATTGATTGCTGGTTCGTCAATAGCGACGGGGCCTGCTTCGATGATACCCACGGTCAGTGCGGGGTTCTCTGACAGACGAGCTGCAACAACGAGTCCGGCTGTAACCCCTCCGATGACGACGTGGGTGAAATTGTGTCTTAGAAATGCTTCCGCTTCGCTTGAGGAGCCCATTCTGGATTGCACATTAACACAACGTGAGTGGGGTAAAACAAGATTACGCAAAGGATGCAAGCCGGCAGTAGAAGATTAGAACTGGCTTGATGAACAAGTTTAAATGACGTTTTAGGTTCACAGTCGTTCCCACGTCAGAAAATTGGCAGACGCCTCTTCGTCTCGAAAATCCCTCTCAATGCGTTGTGAAGTTGGGCAATATTTTCATCTGCCACGAGTTGGGCGTAATAGCTCAGCATCAACATCGCTGATATTGCTCTCCTTTTGCCCCGCCGGAATGCGATCAGTGAACGGGGAAAAGCGAGGATCTATGTACCATAGCAATACAAAGTCAGGATCCGAACGCTGCAATATGCGCTACTCATGAGTATCAAGCTTGAAGCAGTGAGTCTCTCGATGTATTGATGCTTGACCAAGCCACTCCCAGATACAATCCATTCGACGAGCTCTAGCTTATGATGTTTTGTACAGGTATTATATGCCTGATCTAGCATCTGTCCATTATTGATCTAGAGCGGAGGAAGAGGCGTGTCTACCCTGGAAATTGATCTTGGGACTGAGAAGATAGGACAGGCAGTCGGGAGGGAGAATTCAGGAAACAACTAAGCCTCTGGGCGAAAGGATCGGGTATAGCGCCCAGCCAGTTCTAGATTTTCGATCGATTCCTGAGCCACACTGATTAACTAGGCTACGTACCAAACCGCCTACTGAATCATGCAGTTTCCTTCCTCCCCTGGGAGCCGCTTAGGGCAGCCGCAAATTTGTGACAAACTAATTTTGGAGATGTAGCTTCTTCTTGGGAGAAATGGTCTGATTACTATTATGTTTGAACTTCTCGCCCCGTGCCAGCTGTATGCCCCTCCAAATTGCCAGATCCCAACTGCCTTACCGGCACTTATCACAAGGTCCTCCGGTCTGTGGGAGAGGTGCTTGAACCACAGAGCCTTGTAACTCTAGATATGAGATCCAAGTCCAGCCATGGGGTTGGAATTCCCCTTTCGACATAACCGGATCATCACAGCCTGATGATTTCGGGCTGTTCACTCTGTAAGCACGGGGTTGCAGCTCAAGATGTTCGGTATTTCTAGCCCAATGTGGTATGTGTGGTACTCAAGTGCGCTCCCGTTCAGCTCACTGAACGCCAGTGCGGACTTGTGATGACTCAGTTTTTGACCAAACCTGCAGCCTCGAGCTCAGCCACCTTGAATGCCAGGTATCCCAAGCCATACGGAGTAGTTCTCATTATTTCCATTGTCAGATACGAATGCCAATGCAAGCCACCTAACTCCAAACGCCTTGCTGTCCCCAATTACGCGCGGCGCTCCCAGTCTCCCAGCCACCGAAAACTTCCAATCACATTGTGCCAGCAGAAAGATGGACCAAATGCTACTCTCACCATCGATAGCACTCACAGGAATTCGATGTGCCTCATCCTCTGCTTCACAATCCAAGCAGAACGCCACAAGGCTTACGATGCGCAATTGCTTCAAGAAACCCCGTACCTGTTGGGGTGGCAGTGCCCAACCCACGGAAAACTAAGTTAGGTCTTTGGCCTTTTGTCAGCTTGGTCGAAGAGGTTGCATATCTAGGAGGTTTGCGACCTGGGCTACCTGCGCGTTCCTTATACCTCGATGAACCGTCTTTCAGCTCACTGATCATTTATGCTTCAACGTTACTCTCTTTGAACTATGACCAACGACCAGCCCCTAGAAACCTCGGGGACCTCTTCTGCAGGTCTTCCTGGAGTAATTATGGCAGAAGATCAGCAACGTTAGTCATTCAACGCAAGAACGGGAGCATCACTGAATTGCGTTTAGGTTCAGACTACGTTTTTAGACCCGTATCTGTTCCTAAGGGCTATCCAGAGCTCAAATACAAGCCGATTATGCTCAGCTTTCGTTGCATGCTATGCGTACTTACATTTTATCTCATCGTCCTGGGTCTACTTATTACTCTTATTTTTGTCCACAATGTTTCGTTCAGCAGTCAATATGGATATTTCACTATTCGAATCCTACCACCGATAATAGGCACAATTACCGCTTCTTTATGGCGTACCATCGTCTTAACAGTCAGCAGGATTGAGCCGTTTATTGCGAGTGCTTCAGACGATCCTACGGTCTATAATTGGCAGAACTCAGCACATCGGACAATTCTCGCGGAGTATTTTCCGGTCCCTGAAATTTTCAATATGATACGAAATAGAAACGGACTCTTGACCTTCACATATATTCTGTGGGTTTTATCAAATGCTGTCTTAGCCTTCAAAGCTGTATTGCTCAATACAACTAATTACGACGACTACTGGGAGGCGGCTGTCACTTTTTGGGCTCTGTATGCCCTTATTTCAATTTATTTCTTGCTGATAGTGGGCCTGGTAGCCCTGATGTGGCATTTAAGAGCTGTTACGACCGGCCTACTTTGGGATCCTGTGTCAATTGCTGACCATCTAGTGCTCTTTCATCATTCGAATTTTCTTGCAAAGTTTGATGGGACAGGGGCTATTTCCCGCGATAGCCTACACGAGCGTTTCCGGCGTAATGATTTTCGATTGAAGTATTGGGATCGGGGTTCACTTGGGATCTGGCATGGTTTTGGAGTGATTGAACATGACCTTCATGGTAAGCTCATGACTTGGTGTGTTGTCTGATCGCGAGGTTTACAAAGTTTTCTAGGTTCTGTGCAGAGAAATGCTCCTGGTCCAGCCCCTGCTCCCATTTCCACCGCCTCTGAGCCCAATCCAGCTGACTCGGCGCAATCTCGTCTTTCGGCCTTGAAAGCGGAAAGCAGCAATGCGGGGACAACAGCTACTTGTAGGTGCCTCTGCTCCTTGTCGTCAATGTCTTTTGTACTAAAGACGTGATTTCAGTATCCATGCAAGAGGTGTCGAAAGCCAGCTATCGCTCCTGTTATTACAACATGGAGCGCTCAATGATGGTTATTTGGACGACAGTGGCGTTGGTGTTATTTTGCCTACTCCTCGCAGCCGCCATAACCAATATGGCTTCTGGAATAGATGTATCCTTACCATACGGCGTTACATTATTCTTGTTTCAATTCTTGCCGGCATTCGTTGTCGGTCTGTACACCTGGTTCTGGGAAGACGCCGACGTGTTCTGCCGAGCTACTCAACCGTTCATCGGCATGCGTGACAACCCAAAGCCTGCAACGGAAAACATCTTACTGGACTACACCTGTCTTCCTCCAGGTATTGCCACATATACAGCCTTCACCAACAAGCACTGGAAGGTCGCCAGAGTCTCTGCAATATCCCTGCTTCAACGGTTACTGCCAATCATTATACCCGGCATGGTCACGGTAGTGGATGGAAAAGATCATCGTACCGTCTACGTGTCAATTCCCCTACTTATCGTCTCTTTGATCTATCTAGGATCATACATCATCCTCATCCCCTTCGAAGTATGCCAGAATGGTCTGAAACGTCACCTGCCCCGCAATTACAGCGCGATTGCGGACCTGATTTCATGGTGCTACGCTAGCAGTCTCCTACGGTCTGACGCTTTCGAGCTGTCGTGGCGCAAACGCAACGACGCGCCGGGCTATGTATATGAGCGTTGGCAGATGGAAGCCGCGCTCAGACTCAAACACCACTCGTACCAATTTGGAGTATATAAATCCCAGCTCAATCCGGGCACGCATTGCATTGGATTTGACGAGGCAAATCAAGTCGACGCGGTGGATTTGCCGGACAAAAGATCCCTTCGCCGCAGGCGACGTCGGGCGAGTCACGGTCGGGAAAGTCAGATGAAGTGGGAAATGTCGAAACTGACTTGGCTAGATGCCTCTAAAGAGCGGGCTACGGATCCAACGACAACTCAGTTGCAGTTCCGCATGCCCAGGAGGAGCAGCCCGCAGAGTAGCCCGGGGTTTGAAGGTCGGTCCCAAGTTCTTAGTCTGATTGTGCTATCCACCACTCTGTCGTAAAATTCGATCTTTTTTGATTGGTCTACAGAGCGGGTGCCAAGAGAACCTTATTATCCACCATCTGGTGTTAGAATTAGCCGTACATGTACAGCCAAATCCTTAGCATCACGTGACCGCACTCTGCGCTGTAGCATTAGCGCAGGTAGATGGAGTTCTACTCATCCACTTCATCAGGTTATAAGCCTACAGCGCCTCTCTCAACAGTGCCGCCGAAGAGTGATTTCTATCATGACGTTAAAACATGTAGAGCACCGATGCACACGCCCACCAAATCTGATTTATTCACAATGTTCTGATTACGTGGTCGTCCACCTTTTATCGCAGCTGATGTGGTTTGATTGGCTCTGTCGGTCCTAGGAAGGCACTCCGACCAGCCAAATCAATGCTCTCGAAGTCACCTTTCGGTAGTATAGGTAGGGCCTTCTTTCGACCATTTGACCTTGCTCACAGGCCTGTGTCAGTTGAGCTTCAGCCATCCGCCCCTCTGACCATGTCTGCGCCCCCACAGCTTACTAACAGTACACTGAAAAAAGAAGTTTTGATGCAGGACTCCCTGGAACACATGTGAAAATAACCATCATGAGACAGCCTATGGATTCTCCTTGCATTAGTCTCTTTTCTGAAAGGGTAGCCGGGTTGGGGCGTTGTTTCTGGCCAGGGTCTGAATTGAGTAGCCATCGTATCAGGCTGCCAACTAACTGGAGAATTTCCCACCGAGTATCAGTTTTCTCATCCCGATGGAGCAGTCTATTTGCTATTGCTGTGATATTCCTTCATCATTCGTATCATGCGTTTGGAGCAGTCAGATCTTTCAGCATAAACCTGCGAGCCTCGAATGCAAACATGGTCGGAGTCACAAACACGGCCGGCCTTCAGCCGCCCACCGAACGAGATACCACCCAGCGCAGCGGATTGTCACGGTGGATAGGTGACGGCCTGGGGGATCGTCATAGAATTCACCGGTGGAAGTCCCCGCTTTCGTTGCTGACTTCTTTCGTAATTGGTTCGGGCACGAGCATCGGACATTGCATTTTTTATCATCTGCTCGATGGTGTTATCGTGGCCGATTCATCCAACCAAGAGCGTAACATAAGGCGAGCAGCCTATCTCTCCCCCTTAAATCATCGCTTTCGCAGAGGGGAGGGCAACTCCTTCCAGGATAGTTAACTAATTGACCACTTTCGCAGCACAGATTCGGCACTGCATTTGCATTCTTGACTCAAATAGCCCTTACCGCAAGTGTGTGGATCGCGTACACTCAAATTTTATGGAGTTCAGTCAGCGACATGGAGATGACTGTCAAAGGCCTTAATGCAGCTTTTGGCGCCGACACCTCCGTCTTTTCTTTGCTGAATATTGAAATGCTCAGGAAGTTTAAGTTGGGATCTGCGATAGCACTATTTGCCTGGTAAAGTCGATATCATCTGATCGGGTGAATGAAGTTTTACTTACAAGTAGGGAGGTGCCTCACACTTCCTTCTTTCTTCACACCAGCCACCCTGTTCATCACTCCCAGCACGAAAATCGTCGAACTTGAGCAGCCAGTGCCAAATCTGGCCATTGCCAATGGCAGTACCAGTTCCGTGTTCGCGTATTCCCCACCTATTAATAAAACCCAAGTAAGCGACAACAACAGCGGAGTTTTCGCTCGACCAAGGACTATTCTTACCCTAATCTCTACGTCCACGGCTTCTCTCGGCGAAATCCTCCCAATAAAGGCACCATACAGACATTCAACATACTCGATTCAATTTTACGGTCCAATTGTTCAATGTGACGAAGCGGACTCGTCAGTTGCATCACGCATAGATAGCCAGCTCCAAGACAAAATGACAAGTCCCCACGGGACAGCCAATGAAACGGATAACGTGTATTATGCCTTTGTTCCTGCATTCGACGCCGTAGGGGGTTTGATAGCACTCTCAAAACCCCGGTTGCAGGCCCCTTCCAATCCCACAAATCAGTTGTGGATAACATTTTTAAGATATGCTATCGGTTTGGAGGGTAATCGCATCAAAGAGCGACACTACCAGGTGTGTCAGCTCTATAACGCTACTTACGATCTTACGCTAGAATGGGATGGCGCTTTCCAAAACGTCACACATTCGTACGAGGTTCTAGAAGAAGTGCACTTCCCCACCGGGAGACCAGACCCCGTCTCCGGTATGTCCCGACACTCATACTCGGCATTTATGTGGGCTCTAACCGATCAGTTGGTTGGCGCCTTCAGTTGGTTCGAGGAGTTGAATCAATCCAATTCTGGTAATCTCACCCAGTTTGGCCTCATTGATACGCCAATCGCGCACACCAGCCTTCTCGGTAGCTCAGATCTCGACGTCTTCTTCGATTTAAACAGAGATAAAGGCTGGTCTCCCACTGGCAATACCACTCAGCTGTCCAGCCAAAGACTGCAAGACAAAGCCTTGGCGAAAAACCGTACCCTAGACATTTTGATCGAGGAGCTAAGCTTCAACACGACAGTCAGCCTGCTCCATAACGAGCTTCTCACGTGAGCCAGCCTCTGCCACACACCCTTTTTCTTGTCCCTGTTTCATCCCACCGTAAATAGATCTATAAACTGACTAGCAGTATCATCAGCTACAACACCACCACCAAAGTCGTCCGCTGGGAGCCCGTAAATCGGTACAGCTACGACCCTCGGGACCTCTTCCTCCCCTACGCCGTCGCCAACGTCTCTACCCTCCTCATCGTTCTTCTCGGCGTTGTCTCTTATTGTCGCAACGGCGTCCTTCCCAATAAGAAGTTTGGGGACATCGTCATCGCGGTCGGCGATGGGCGCATCAGCTACGCCGTTTGATATTGGGTAAGTTGAGTGGAGACATTTTTATGGAAAGTGGAAACAATAACTAGTATTGTGAAGCAAATTGAGGTCAAACTTGCCTAATAAACCAATCAAGGAAGGCTACAAAGTGTGCCTTCTGGGAGATATTGGTCATATGTACGATTGGCTTTCGTATGGAGTGATCCGGACCTGAAGATGTGGATAGTTGACTATGTTCAAAATAGTTGATTCTGTCGGGGATGAAGCGTGGTCACATCCTGTCGTTGGAGAAGGTTCGTACATCATATGCCTCTCCAAGTGACACGGCGTCCTGAGGCGTCCCAGTCGCTACACCCCAGAAACTCTAGCCTCCTCATTAGGATTTTTGACTCCTGGCCTATGTGGTGCTTCTGAGGCATTTTGTGGTTCGATTTTGATAAAGTTTTCTCACGTCGCATGTTTGGAACAAGGTGAGAACTGAACTGGGGACTGTTGTTTCGGTAAAGTCTTACATTTTTCAACTTTGATAGATAAAATTGATGTATATATAAACAATCTTTGCGATAAAAAAAGATAGATTGTACAGAGATATCCATTTTCTATAGAACACGTAGTAGCTGATCCGTACAGCGTTTGAAAACATCCTCCCGCTCCGAGACCTCTCCTCACCCGTATTTCCAACGAGGTTGACGCCGTTGCGTTGCGTTGACGTTGACGCCAGCACTATTCTCTGTCATACCATGGGTTTGTGGTTGGACTCGCCTCGTTGAGTTCCCTGCACCTCTGTGGGGCAGAATCCTCACCATACCTGTGGGAGGTGGATTACTCTCCGTACTTCTAGAGACTGGGTTCTCTTCCATATCTCCGTTGAGTAAATTCCTTCCTATACCTCTATGCACTAACGTCCCATTCGCGCCATCAACGATTGACTTCTTCTCTACATTTCTGACGCCTGGCCCCTCCTCCTTAACTGGGGTTTGCCTGAGCACAACATCCTAGAAAGGGCATTATTTTGCTGGTTTTCTGACCAAAGATGATAGCTCCATTAACATCTCCCTGGTGTCCACCTACTGTGGAGGTGGCCGCGTTTGCAATGGTAGACTTGTTCATCGAGGCTTCTTGGCTGACTCGATTATACTATCGTAAGTCCTAGGGTGAGTATCGAAGCAACTCTGCCTTCCGCGCTGGCTACACTCCTTGTAAAGGTTTCCTTGCTACCCCGGGTCGCCAAGTAGTTGAGTTTCCCTATGTTTACCCTGCCGTTTAAGAAAATAAGCAAGGCAAGGAACGTAGGCGCAAAGATGATCAGATCGCGAAGGAACTGTTAAGCACTGCTGGCAAAGTTTGTTTTCATCGTCGTCAGGCTTCAATGCCTCTCCAAGGCCGGAGCAGAATAATACATAGCCGATCTTCTGCGCAATCTGTGTCCATCCACCTGACTGCTTTTTAATCCTCCTCGAATACGGTGATTCTCCAGGATCAATATCCAGTAGATCATATCCCCATATATGTGGGGTTTTTTGTCGAGAAGCTTTGTCTTTTTGAGCGTTGAAGGCTTTCTGAGCTTCATCAATAGTAATGTAAAATTGACTCAGTAACTCTGTCCATTTAGCTGACGAACCTAGAGCCGTTGTCTCCTGTGACCGTGAGTATTCAGACAATACCTTGTAAGCTTCGTAGCCCGCCTCCCCCACTATCTTGGAAAACGGTATGTCTAGGCGGCTTGAAGGCTCAGAATTCTCCTTTGTCAACTCACGCCGTCTCAAATGCATCATAAGCAACAGCAAACATGTGACAGGGACAAGCCAAGCGCGCTGATTCGAAGTATCGTATAGTAGGCAAGGCCTCTCAATAGATAATTTCAAGCGATTATCTAAATCCTGGGGGGTATTGACATAAGTCGTCTGCTGATTCCTTGCAATTTCGACATTAATAGCACCAGAGACTTGCATTATTCCCCTAGCTCCAATGGAAATGCCGAGCGAACCTCCTGTAGATTCTAACAAGGGCGATCTGTGAGACTCATGGGACCAATCAACACCATCATAGTCGTATTTTTCTGTGCCAAGCAATACCTCTGCTTTGTGGCACCAACCAAGATATGCTTTTTTTGTGGCCATTAGCATTTTCGTGTCCTTCTTGATATAACCGATATCGTAAGCCCCAAGTTTCGGATCCTCGAAGTCGGTAGACCCATCAGCAGAATCAGCCACGAAAAGATGCCACTGGATGGCTTCTTCAGCCTCGCATTTTCTGGTGGGTATCACCGCTGTTGACAGGCCTCTGAGAATAAAGCCATCCTGGAACTTTACAGCCATGATGGTTCCAGCAAGGGTCATCATTAGCGAAGTCGGAAGCTCAAGACTCACGCCTTGGACTCTTTCAGAGATAGCAAATCCAACAGCAAGAACGATGTTTTTGAAAAGAGGGTGCCAGCACATGTTGTCACCCTCACAAGGCTCTAGAGGGTCTACCGTTACGCTAAACTCTGCCCAGCTTTGACTGGCGTCCTGCGAACTGAATTTGATCTTGGATGCCATCATTGACAATGAATGCGAACTGAGAACTGCGGCCGTGAGCCAGGATAGGGTTTTCTGCGATCTCCACTTGTGTCTGAGCAGAAGCCACTACTACGAAAGAAGTTGGACATATCTTTGCGCCATATACTCCACCTATTTCACTGGGCATCCTGGTCGTTGTAATGGAAAAATCGCCGGATAGGACCCTGCCTTTGCGTAGTCAATTTTCCAAGCTGCAAAGTCTTACGCGTTTCCATGTGGAATGGGACTTGCTCTGCTTTTCGCTACGGTCTAAAATCAGGCGTTCGACTGCTTCAAGCAATAGAGTCCCCGCTTGTGGCCAGAACTGGGAAATGTATTCAGCGCAAGTAGCTGCTTGTGCATCCTTGCAATTTCCAGTCAAGGTGACAACATTAGAAAGTTTTGTTCCAGGGTCGAATTGATCTTCCATAATTGTTGGCAACATCCAATGGCAGTCATAGCTGATTTTATAAGCTTTTCTCTGAGAATCACGAAGTAACATATTGGAGATTGTTTTCATCATAATCTTAGTTAACTCCAGCTCCTTTTGTGGGACCGACTTTTTTGCACGTTGATCCGGGCCGTGATTCTGAGTATCCACATCATGCCCGGTCTCCTGGTCAATGCAAGTAAACTTTGCGCCGTGATTCCCTTCAGTATGTTTCCGCCTTGGTAGACCTGCCGCTTTTTGCTCTGACCGTGGCACGTAACGTGAAGTAGGTTGTGGGTTGATCACGGTCGGATCAGGGGTAAGTTGATCTCGCGCTTCATATCAGCCTGATATTGTCTTTCTGGGATTATTATCTCACCCTGTCTTCTCCTCAGATTCATGGACGTAGTAAGTGAAAGATCAGAAGGTGTTGAGCGCAAGAATAATTCGCTTCAAGGGAGGAAAGGTCCTCCTGGCCTTGGCCTCCACTGCAAGCTGGGTGGTTGTGTATCCGCTGGTATAGTCGGTCTACTGGGCCCTGAGCTGGAGGGTAGAAGATGTGGGTCTGTGTCTCGTATTTTGATTCTGAGCTCTCGCGCTAGATCTTCTATTCCCTCCAGAAATGACTTTTGGGATCCCGCCGGCACTTTCACGGTCAATTGCAGAGTTCCATTCGGATTCACTTGGTTGCCTTCCAGATATCTGCCCCGCCCTCAATAACCAGGACTCTGGTAAGCGCCCAGCTGCCCTTTTGAACTGAATGCTGCAAAGGTGTCAACCCATTAGCAGACTCCGACTCCACGTCTACTTTTCCGGTTTTGATTAGAAGCCCAGCGACCTTAAAACCATTGCCGTGCTCTGCTGCTAAGGATAGGGGCGTCCTTCCTTCGTCATCGGGACTATCCAAAACTGCAGGTTTGCTATAGGCCAAGTACTCCACAAGTGCGGCGAGGCCTTTGACGCTGGCGGAATGACCATCAGGCTGTAATTTTGTATCTTAACCTCAGACGTGCTGGCGCACCTTTAGTTACTAATCAGCTGCACCATAAGCCACGGCTGAGAGACTAAGGGAACAAAATCAAGAGTAACGAGCAGGTCTTAGCAGTTGAAAGCGGTCATCAAACCTGAACGCAAAGAGAAGCACCGGAGTAAGAAAGCGTCCGTAGATTGAATCAACAAGCACGAGGACAAGAAATATCAAATTGAGAGATTTCGAAATGCAGAAAAGCTCTGTACTCTACCAAAAACCAACAGGAAAACCAGCGTACAAATACACCAAATCTGACCAATCCAGCTGTTTTCACCCCGGATTCTCTGTCATGCACCAAATCTTCTGCCTGCGAGTCTTTGAAAAGTAGAAAACAGATGTAACCTAGTTCTTTGCACGTGAATACCCGTTGCTTAGTCTGTGATCTGTAGGATTAGTAAAGAGTGGCAATCTGGGAAAAGAAAGAAACAAAGATAGAAAAAAAGAAAACAATGCTCCTAAATCCGCAGTCTGGATAAAGATTAGCCATCAGTTTGACAGGAATTGATCACTGGAAGGCGACATACTCTGATGTGTACAGAGGTTTTCAAAATTACTCGCGCTAGATCAGGGCCGGGTCAGGGACGAACCAGCAAAGGTTTCAGCTTGGACGTCAGGCCGAAGCTTGGCGCAGAAATTTATGGCAGTTCTCAGATTCGTGCTATCTACACAGCCATTTAGTAGGGGATAGGGCGCCCATTTCGCTCATTTAGGGCAGCTACTCTATCTGGCATTGTTGAGATAGCCCTATTAATCTCATCCAGAGTTATTTTATCCCACTCCTCCTGAATAGCCCTGCGCAGAATAGCTTCTTCGAAGATGACCCCCCTGGACTTCAAGCGCTGCTTTATTATCCTCCAGATCGTCTCAATGGGGTTGAGATCAGGCGAATTAGCAGGGTTCATCTCCCATTTGATCCCTAGAAGGTCCTTGAGTGCTTTGACCTTGTTAGGACCCTTGCCCTTGGTACCATGAGGCCCGTCGTTATCTTCGATTAATATGCAATCTTTATCCCAATCAGGAGCGACGATTTCTTTCAAAATAGTCATATAATCAGCTTGAACAAGCCGTCCCCCTATACCAGAGCCGGTATAGAAGTAGAGCTGACCCTTGAAATTCTATCTAACAACGCCATATACGTGTATAGATTGATTTTGGCGTTTTAATCTAAATTGGGTCTTCAAGAGGGCATTTCGAGCCTCATAACCCTTTCGACGATGAATTCGAGCCTGTCGTTGCAAGCAAGTGGCGAAATGGGACTCGTCGCACCATCGAAACTTCTTAAATGCATCTAATTGCCAATATCGACGGTCAAATCCCTATATAATTCGGGCATCGATATGTGATTGTGAGAGCATTTTTTTCTGTGCAGCCATATAGGTCCCTACACCAAAATCCTTCATATTTTGTTGAATTGCACGTTCGGAGCCATGAGCTAGACCAATTGTCCTTGCTACCCTTAAATGACTTGACGAAGCAAAGCCAAAATTAGCATCTTCGACAGCCTCGATAGCTTCGCATTCGTATGGAGCAAGTATCTTTTTGCGACCTCGATTGTGGACTTTTTCGCTGCGGCGCGCAGTTCCTTCTTTAAGGATTCGATAGCCAGTTCGATTTGCTATATTATGTATCTTAAATAGCTCCGTACGGGGTAATTTGCCAGCTGTGTGGCGTGCATCAGCAAGAAGGCGCGCACGGCGCGGCGTATCGAGCATCGTTTTTGGCGTTCGTGAGGCCGCAGGAGAAGGAGGATCAATCGAATGAGACTTTCGGCAGACGCGGCGTCTATTTCCCTGTTTAGAATCCATTGTTCCCTAAATTTGAGTGAGTATTGGTAGAGAAATAGAGGAATGAAGAAGGGGGGAGGAGGAAGGGGATCTGAGAACTGCCATAAATTTCTGCGCCAAGCTTCGGGCCTATCCACCCGTTAGTCTTGGTACATATCAGGAGAGGGTTTTTTTTCATATCTTGATTTTACTTTTATTGTGTATTTTAGAAGTCTTGTGCTTCTGCTAAAACATCATGGTCATGATTAACGAAGACACATACCACGAACTTTGGTATGAAAAGATGTTTTATATTTTAATGACTCAACATGGGTCAGATTCGCCCGGCTAGCTCAATTAGGCAGAGCGTGAGGTAAATGATTTCTAAAATCCACAAATGTGTCTATACTAATCACTTCCAGACTCTTAGCAACAACAAAGTTTATCTCAAGGTTGTGGGTTCGACCCCCACGTCGGGCTATTTTTTTTTTGTGCTTGCCTTTCTTTCCCCCATGGTTTTCTACTAATGTTAGACGTAGTATGTTGGTTCTTGTAATTGGGATGTCTCAGGATCACAAACTTCAACAGCAACATTTCAGTTAGGCTAGACAAACCCCCCCAGCTCGCTTGTGTGCCACCCTAACGTCAGCCATCAATCATCAGCCAACTGCTGAGCCGTCACCCCATCAGGAACAACGTCGGGGCGTCATGTTCATCTCCACATGACGTGCATCCTGAGATGGAAGCATCTAATAGTTTGTCTTTCACACCTGAGATGGTCAAGTACATTGATCGAGTTCGAGAATGGGGCAAGATGCCTCGCTCCTGACCGTGCTTCACAATGGACTCCTCAACTTTCATTCCCATGTGATCCAAGACAGTATATACACCACTTCTTCTCATTTATAGCCATTCTGTCGATATTTCTTTTGTCCAATTTTACATGAACTGCCCAAACAGCCAATCATTCGGGTCCCGACCTTCTTGTG